>NC_086099.1:111953188-112253607 GCF_963921235.1 Mobula hypostoma | reverse complement strand
GTCTTTCTATATATTTTAAGGCAGAGGTTGATAGATTCTTGGTTGGTCAGGGCATGAAGGGTTACAGGGAGAAGGCAGGAGATTAGACTGCGAGGAAAATTGGATCAGCCATGGCAGAGGAGACCCAATAGGCCAAAGGGCCTAATTATTCAGCAGAGAAAGTGGCTTTCAGCTCACTATGTCCACAGTGACCTTGTTTTGCTGTTTCATACCATTTTATCAACATTTGAATTAGATCTTCCTGTTCCTTGCCCACTTAAATGTCTATCTAAATGCGATTTACAAACAGTGATTATATCTGAATCCGCCATCTCTTTTAACAGTGCATTCAAGGTATTGATGCTTTCTGTATTTTCAAAAAAATCTTAGCCAAATCCCCATTAAAACTCCTTTCTCTCACTTCAAGCCTGTGTCCTCCTATTTTAATACCCCTACCATAGGGAAAAGATTTTGACCATCTACCTTATTCATGAATCTTATCATTTTATATGTTCCTAGCAGGTAATATTTAAAGTAGAGATTGATAGGTTCTTGATTAGAGAGGGCATCAAAGGTTACAGGGAGAAGGCAGGAAAATCGGGTTGAGAGGAAAAATAAATCAGCTGTGATCAAATGGTGGAGCTGTCTCAATAGGCTGAGTGGCATAATTCTGCTCCTATATCTTATGGTTTTATGGGTCATCCCTCAACTTCATTTACTTCAGGGAAAACAAATCTAGCCTCTCCAATTTCTCCCCATAACTAAAATCAACCAGACAGTACCTGGTGGATCTCCTCTGCACATAGTCTTCCTATAGTATGGTCACAGAGCCACGCTGACTATCCCTAATCAGTACATGCCTTTCTATAAGTACATGAACCCTGTCTCTTAGAATTTCCACCAGTAATTTCCCTATCACCATTAAGGTTTATCAGTAACTTATGCCTGCTGCCCTTCGTAAACAAGGCTATCTCCTCGACCTAGCCTCTCGCTAACAAAAATGCAAAAATCTCTGTCAGGGCAGAAGCAGTGTTCCTCTCTTGTTTCCCATGGCATTCTGGGATAAATCTCATTTTGCGTTATAGATTTTGAACAGCTGAAACCCACGTACTGATGCCATCATTACTCAACCAGTCACCAAATGGCATCTGGGTAAAAACTTGCTGGCAACCAATCCTTCATCCAACCAGGGTGTGATTTTTTTTTTTTTTTTAGCTCATCTGCTTTAATTTTGCACACTATTTTTTCTATGGGACTTAATTAAAAGTCATATATATATGTTCCCTTTTATCTATTCTGCCAATAAAACCCTATTAGATTTGTCAAACCTTTCCTTTTCCGAAAACTCCTTGACTTTATCTAATCCCATTGATAGATTTTCTATATGATATGTTATGACATTCTTTATAATATCAAGAGTATTTTCCCTATGTTGATCTAAGATCTGTATTTCTTAGTTTTCTTTCACCTTCCTTTATTTAAATAGTATGGGTAAATCTGTCACTCTGCAACCTGCAGGAACCTTTGCTTATTTTATTGAATTATAGAAGATATAAATTAGTAGATCCACTATTTCCATTTCTATCCATTTTAATTCTTTTGGAATGCAGATGCCCTGCATACTTAATTGCATCTCAACCCTATAAACATATCCAGAGCTTCTATTCTTCCAGATATTAATTTTCTTTAATTCCTTCTTTTCACCGGATTCTTGGTTCCCTAGCATTTATGAGTAGTTCTTTGTGAAAATTTTTTGAAGACTTGCACTTTCATTTATTTCTCCATTTTGTGAATCACTGGGACCAAAACTTGTCTTCACTCATCTTTTTTTACACTTCTATGGTCTTACATTCTTCGCAAGTTTACTCTATTTTCATCTCCTTAATCAATATCTTGGACCAATTTTGGCTGAATTCTAAAGCTTCATCTTTCAGGCTTTACTGGGGCAGATATACATGCTGCTTTTTTGTCTAATGAAGTTCTTAACTTCTTTTGTTGGTCATGAATACTGTAAGTTACATTTCCTTTTGCGTTTTTGCTCCAGGAAAATCAAAATGCCTTTCAAAATCAATAAATCAGAATTTATTGCATAAACTGTAAGTTATGAATTTTTTTCACTTCACATGGATTACAGTGGAAGCTCAGAGATCTGCAGCACTGGGGCTCCACAGGGGACTGTCTTGTCTCCCTTTCTCTTCAACATTTACACCTTGGACTTCAACTACTGCACAGAGTCTTGTCATCTTCAGAAGTTTTCTGATGACTCTGCCATAGTTGGATGCATCAGCAAGGGAGATGAGGCTGAGTACTGGGCTACGGTAGGAAACTTTGTCACATGGTGTGAGCAGAATTATCTGCAGCTTAATGTGAAAAGGACTAAGAAGCTGGTGGTAGACCTGAGGAGAGCTAAGATACCAATGACCCCTGTTTCTATCCAGGGGGTCAGTGTGGACATGGTGGAGGATTACAAATACCTGGGGATACGAATTGACAATAAACTGGACTGGTCAAAGAACACTGAGGCTGTCTACAAGAAGTGTTAGAGCCGTCTCTATTTCCTGAGGAGACTGAGGTCCTTTAACATCTGCTGGACGATGCTGAGGATGTTCTACGAGTCTGTGGTGGCCAGTGCTATCATGTTTGCTGTTGTGTGCTGGGGCAGCAGGCTGAGAGTAGCAGACACCAACAGAATCAACAAACTCATTCATAAGGCCAGTGATGTTGTGGGGATGGAACTGGTCTCTCTGACGGTGGTGTCTGAAAAGAGGATGCTGTCCAAGTTGCATGCCATCTTGGACAATGTCTCCCATCCACTAGATAATGTACTGGTTGGGCACAAGAGTACATTCAGCCAGAGACTCATTCCACCGAGATGCAGCACAGAGCGTCATAGGAAGTCATTCCTGCCTGTGGCCATCAAACTTTACAACTCCTCCCTTGGAGGGTCAGACACCTTGAGCCAATAGGCTGGTCCTGGACTTATTTCCCGGCATAATTTACATATTACTATTTAACTACTTATGGTTTTATTACTATTTATTACTTATGGTGCAACTGTAACGAAAACCAATTTCCCCCGGGATCAATAAAGTATGACTATGACTATGACTAATAGTACAGATCTTTTATAGGCAAAACTATGGGTTGATCAGCATGCTGAAAAATATGCTCATTTCCTATCTTTCCGTTTCTGTCTTTTTTTTTTCTTGCACCGCCTTTTTGTATTTGTAGTTTACTAACTGACTACAGTAGATGTTAACATCACGTATTAACAAAGCTGAATTCTTACAGAATGGCCTAACCCCACTTCACGTTGCTGCTCACTATGACAACCAGAAGGTGGCACTGTTGCTGCTGGCGAAAGGTGCCTCTCCCCATTCGACTGCAAAGGTATTAACAGCCGAGGTTAATAATTCTGACAGTAACCTAAGAGCAAGATCCTGTAGATGTTTTAATGTCTCTGTGTTTAACTGACAATTGTATTTTGATGTAAAGTCCTTTGCTAACAGTATAGTAAGTTAAACTGTTGGTGTACAAATTTAAAGGGCATTGCCTTCATAAAAAAATACTTGGAACCTGAAGACATGTAACAGAAACAGCAGTAGTTAATTTCAACCGTCATGGCTTCTCATCAATTCAGTGAGGCCATGCTAATTTATTTTACCTCAATATCACTTTCTGCACTAACCAGGTATCAAAATTGATGTATTTGATAGAATATTGAACAGCACAGAACTGGACAGGCCATGATGTTCTGATCTGGATGCCAATTTATATTAAACGTCCTCCTCCTCTACATCATCCATATCCCTTCATTCCCTTCATATTCATGTGTCTATCTAAAACCCTCTGAAACCCCTCTACTACCCTTGGTCACCCGTTCCAAGCACCTCTGTAAAAAAAAACTTGCACCTTCACATTGCATTTTAACTTTCTGTCTAACATTAAAAGCATGCCCTTGGTTTTTTGTCATTTCTACCCTGTGACAAAGATTCTGGCTGTCTTACCCAATTAGTATCTCTCATAATTTAACAAACTTCGATCAAGTCTCCCACCTCCCACCCCCCAGAACTCTACCAATCATGGTGTCACCTTGCCAATCCACCCAGTAATTTTTTAATTCAAATCATTGTCTGCCTCAAGCAACAGATATCCCAGCAATAATCTTTGTGGAACGGATCTCCTGCCAGAATAATAGCCTTCCAACTCTTCTTTCTATCTTATATGGCAAGCCAGTTCTGAATCTAAACTAGCAATTCACCCTGGATCCCATGCATCTTTATCTTCCGAATCAACCTACAACTGGGGACTTTATCACACTAAGGAGCATAGCGATTGGCGTGGTGGCACTGTTCTAGTTTGGAGCCTCAGAGTTCAGAATTCAATCCTGGCATCCTCTGTAAGGAGCTTGTATGTTCTCACTGTGGAATGCATGGATTTTCTTTGAGTGCTCCAGTTTCCTCCCGGAGTCCAAAGATGGTTTCTAGATAAATTGTAAATTGTGCCATGATTAGGTTAGGGTGAAATTGGAGGTTGCTGGGCGGTGTGACTGGAAGGGCCTATTCTGTGCTGTATCTCTAAATAAATAAATTCTTTACTAAAGTCCCTCATGACAGTAAGGTCACCTACTATGACATCTCTGTTATTTCTGTGCCTTCCCATAATCTGTCTGCTTATCTGTTCCACCACCTCTCAGTGGCTATGCAGGGAGTGGGGTGTCATAGTATAATCCCATCAGGGTACTTGCACCTTTGTTATTTCGGAGCTCCACCCATATTGCCTCTATGGATGAGCTCTCCAAGTTCTGGTGCAACGTTCTTCCTCATCAATAGTGATCAAAATATGTGTCAATAAATATTGAATATATATTCAGACATAGTTCCAAATGTTCTCTACCCCTAGTGTGAAATGCAATGGCATCTTCACTTTAAGGAAGTATTTCCTTAGTCACTAACAGTTTTCCTTCTCTGTTACGACACAATTATTTCCCTTTTGGAAATATATTTTTAAATATTTTTTAAAAATTTATTATTAAGTTTTCATGTGTTCTGAACGAATATGTTACAAGTTCTGAAAGGTAAGATCTTATAAGGGAGGCATCTAAGACTATACAAAATTAGACCAATGACATTAAACTTCTATTATTCAATCAGAATCTTAAAAACTACCCATAGGACTTTGCAGCTGGAACCCACGGCAGACATTGGCTTTGATTTGTGAAAACTCCATTTGTATTGTTTTATGATTCTTCAGATGCAATACCATACTGGAATAAATAGAATTATAACTGTTATCACTCCAACATGGACCCATTAATAAGTAACGTTTCCATAAAAGTTAAGCAAAATAATGAATAAGTGGAGAAAACCAAAATTTATGGCTTTGCAAATAAAAAGGGAATGGGAACAGATTGTTCCACCTCTTCAGTTTGTTCTCCTGTTTTATTGAATCATGGCTAGTCTGGCTCTTAACTCTCATCTTATCTGTGCTGACCTGTCAGAATGTTTTAATTGAATGAGCATCCATCAGCTTTTGGAGAGTTAATTCCAGATGTCCACTAACCTTTGTAATGGAAAACATGGATATTAATTTTTGTTCTGAATAGTCTAGTTTTAATGATGCTTCATTTTTATAGTTACCCCAGTCCTGGAGGAAGTAAGACCAAAAGACCATAAAACATAGGAGCAGATTAGGCCATTCAACCCATCGAGTCTGCTCCACCATTTTGTCGTGGCTGATCCATTTCCCTCTTAACCCCATTCATCTGCCTTCTGCCCGTAACCTTTCACGTCCCGACTTATCAAGATCCTATCAATCTCTGCCTTAAATACCCTCAATGACTCGGCCTCCATAGCCATGTGGCAACAAGTTCCACAGTTTTAGCACCCTCTGCCTAAAGAATTTCCTCTTCATCTCCATTCTAAATGGGCATTCCTCTATTCTGAGGCTGTGCACTCTGGACCTAGACTTTCCCACTTCAGGAAACATTCTCACCGCATCCACTCTGTCGAGGCTTTTCAACATTTAATAGGTTTCAATGAGATCCCAGAACATCCTTTCTTACAAGGGACCCAAAACTACTCACAATACTCCAAGTGATGCCTCATTAGTGCATTATAAGCTCTCAGCATACATCCTTGTTTTTATATTCTAGCCCTCTTGAAATGAATGCTAACATTGCAATTGCCTTCCTCACCCCTGACCCAACATGCAAGTTAACCCTTAGGGAATCCTGTATGGGGACTACCAAGTCCTTTTGCACTTCACGTTTCTGAATCTTCTCCCTGTTTAGAAAATTGTCTACACTTTTATTCTTTCTGCCAAAGTGTATAACCACACACTACCCGACGTTGTATTCCATCTGCCATTTCTTTGTCCATTCTTCTAATCTTTTTGTAAGTTGTTCTGCAGCCTACCTGCTTCCTCAACACTACCTGTCCTCTACCTTCCTTCGTATCATCCGCAACCTTGATCACAAGGCCATCAATTCCATCACCCAAATCATTGACCTACAATGTAAAACGAAGCTGTGCCAATACCGATCCCTGTGAAACACCACTAGTCATCTGCAGCCAATCATAAAAGACTCCCTTTATTCACAGTATTTGCCTTCTGCCAATCAGTCAGTGCTCTATCCATGTCTGTATCTTTCCTGTAATACTACGGGCTCTTATCTTATTCAGGAGACTCATGTGCGAGACATTGATAAAGGCCTTCTGAAAATTCAAGTATATGACATTAAATGATTCTCCTTTGTCTATCCCGCTTGTTATTTCCTAAAAGAATTCCAATAGATTTGTCAGGCAAGATTTTCCATTAGGGAGGCCATGCTGTCTACAGACTATTTTATCATGTGCTTCCAAGTATCCCAAAACCTCATACTTAACAATCGACTACACATCTTCCCAACTGAGGTCAGACTGTCTGGCATATAATTTCCTTACTTCGGCGTCCCTCTCTTCTTGAAGCAAGCAATGGGTTGAATAGCCTATTTCTAGTCCAATGTCTTATGGTCTTAGGATTCAGCAGCTACCTGATATTCCCAATCTACCTGCATATTGAAATCACCCCATAACTATCGTAACATTGCACTTTTTACATGCCTTGACTGTATTACTTTGTCATTTGTAACCACATTCTAGCTACTGTTCGCAGGCCTTTATACAGCTCTCATTAAGGTCTCTTTATCCTTGCAGTTTCTTAACTCTACCCACAAGCATTCTACATCTTCTGATCCTATGTCACCTCTTTCTAAGGATTTGATTTCACTTTTTACTAACAGAGATACCCCACCACCACTATCAACCTGTCTGTCCTTTGATGTTAATGTGTATCCTTGGATGTTAAAATCCCAACTATAATCTTATCATGCCTTAACTCTTTACAATCTTACCCTCTCTCTGTACAATCATGCCTCAACTTTGTAAAATCATTCCCTAACTCTGTACAATCGTCCCTTAACTCTGTACAAGTATACCCTAACCCTGTTCAATTATGCCCTATCATTATACAATTATATCTTATCTCTGTACAGTCATGCTCTAAATCTGTACAATCATTCCGTAATACTCTTTAATCATACCCTACCTCTGTACAATCATACCATAATTCTCTACAATCATACCCTTACTTTGCACAATCATGCCCTAACTCTGTACAATCATACTCTAACTTTGTACAATCGTACCTTATCTCTATACAATCATACTGTAATTATGTACAATCATACCCTATGTACAATCATACCATAATTCTCTACAATCATACCCTTACTTTGCACAATCATGCCCTAACTCTGTACAATCATACTCTAACTTTGTACAATCGTACCTTATCTCTATACAATCATACTGTAATTATGTACAATCATACCCTATGTACAATCATACCGTAATTCTCTACAATCATACCCTTACTTTGCACAATCATCCCCTAACTCTGTACAATCATACCCTAACTTTGTACAATTGTATCTTATCTCTGTACAATCATTCTGTAATTCTGTACAATCATACCCTACCTCTGTACAATCATTCAATAAGTCTGTACAATCATGCCTTAACTCTGTACAATCATACCCTAACTCTGTATAATTGTCCCTTAACTGTGCACAATCATATAACCATATAACAATTACAGCACAGAAATAGGCCATCTCAGCCCTTTTAGTCTGTGCCGAACGCTTACTGTCACCTAGTCCCACCGACCTGTACTCAGCCCATAACCCTCCATTCCTTTCCTGTCCATATTCCTTTCCTGTCCAAGAAATAGTGGATGCATTAGTGATAATTTCCCAAAACTCTTTAGATTCTGTATTGTTCCTGAGGATTGGAGGGTGGCTAATGTAACCCCGCTTTTTAAAAAAGGAGGGAGAGAGAAACTGGGGAATTGTAGACCAGTTAGCCTGACATTAGTGGTGGGGAAAATGCTAGAGTCAGTTATCAAAGATGTGATAACAGCACATTTGGAAAGCGGTGAAATCATCGGACAAAGTCAGCATGGATTTGTGAAAGGAAAATCATGTCTGACGAATCTCATAGAATTTTTTGAGGATGTAACTAGTAGAGTGGATAGGGGAGAACCAGTGGATGTGGTATATTTGGATTTTCAAAAGGCTTTTGACAAGGTCCCACACAGGAGATTAGTGTGCAAACTTAAAGCACAGGGTATTGGGGGTATGGTATTGATGTGGATAGAGAATTGGTTGGCAGACAGGAAGCAAAGAGTGGGAATAAACGGGACCTTTTCAGAATGGCAGGCAGTGACTAGTGGGGTACCACAAGGCTCAGTGCTGGGACCCCAGTTGTTTACAATATATATTAATGACTTAGACAAGGGAATTAAATATACCATCTCCAAGTTTGCGGATGACATGAAGCTGGGCGGCAGTGTTAGCTGTGAGGAGGATGCTAAGAGGATGCAGGGTGACTTGGATAGGTTAGGTGAGTGGGCAAATTCATGGCAGATGCAATTTAATGTGGATAAATGTGAGGTTATCAACTTAGGTGGCAAGAACAGGGAAAAAAATAATTATCTGGTTGGTGGCTGATTAGGAAAAGGGGAGGTGCAACGAGACCTGGGTATCATTGTATACCAGTCATTGAAAGTGGGCATGCAGGTGGTGAAAAAGGCGAATGGTATGCTGGCATTCATAGGAAGAGGATTCGAGTACAGGAGTAGAGAGGTACTACTGCAGTTGTACAAGGCCTTGGTGAGACCACACCTGCAGTGTTGTGTGGAGTTTTGGTCCCCTAATCTGAGGAAAGACATTCTTGCCGTAGAGGGAGTACAAAGAAGGTTCACCAGATTGATTCCTGGGATGGCAGGACTTTCATATGATGAAAGAATGGATCGACTAGGCTTATACTCACTGGAATTTAGAAGGTTGAGGGGGGATCTTATTGAAACGTATAAAATCCTAAAGGGATTGGACAGGCTAGACGCAGGAAGATTGTTCCCGATGTTGGGGACGTCCAGAACAAGGGGTCACAGTTTGAGGATAAAGGGGAAGCCTTTTAGGACTGAGATGAGGAAAAACTTCATACAGAGAGTGGTGAATCTGTGGAATTCTCTGCCACAGGAAACAGTTGAGGCCAGTTCATTGGCTATATTTAAGAGGGAGTTGGATATGGCCCTTGTGGCTAAAGGGATTGGGGGTATGGAGAGAAGGCCTAACTTGTTCAACCTTTCTCTGTAATTCAGGTGCTGAAACCCAGGTAACATTCTCATAAATCTTCTCTGTACTCCCTCAATATTGTTGGCATCTTTCTTATAATTCGGTGACCAGAACTGTACACAAGACTCCAAATTTCGTCTTACCAATGCCTTGTACAATTTTAACATTATATCCCAACTCCTGTACTCAATGCTCTGATTTATAAAGGCCAGCATACTAAAAGCTTTCTTCACCACCCTATCCACTTGAGATTCTACCTTCAGGGAACTATGCACCATTATTCCTAGATTACTCTGTTCTGCTGCATTTTTCAATACCCTACCATTTACCATGTATGTCCTATTTTGATTTGTCCTACCAAAATGTAGCACCTCATGCGTATCAGCATTAAACTCCATCTGCCATCTTTCAGCCTACTCTTCTAACTGGCCTAAATCTCTCTGCAAGCTTGAAAACCTGCTTCATTATCCACAACGCCACCTATCTTAGTATCATCTGCATACTTACTAATCCAATTTACCACCCCATCATCCAGATCATTAATATGTATGACAAACAACATTGGATCCAGTACAGATCCCTGAGGCACACCACTGGTCACTGGCCTCCAACCTGACAAACAATTATCCACCACTACTCTCTGGCATCTTCCATCCAGCCACTGTTGAATCCATTTTACTACTTCAATATTAATACCTAATGATTGAACCTTCCTAACTAACCTTCTGTGTGGAACCTTGTCAAAGGTCTTACTGAAGTCTGTACAGTCAACATCCACTGCTTTACCCTCGTCAACCTTCCTTGTAACCTCTTCAAAAAATTCAATAAGATTTTTCAAACATGACCTTCCACGCACAAATCCATGTTGACTGTTCCTAATCAGACCCTGTCTATCTAGATAATTACATATACCATCTCAATCATAGCCTAATTTTGTACAATCATACCCTATTTTTGTATAATCATGCCTTAACCCTGTACAATCATGCCTTAACTTTGTAAAATTATTCCCTAACTCTGTACAATCTTACCTTATCTCTGTACAATCATTCTGTAATTCTGTACAATTATACCCTAACTCTGTATAATCATACCTAAGCTTTGTATAATCATACCCTAACTCTACAATCATACCGTATCTCTGCAATCATACCGTAATTCTCTATAATCATACTCTTACTTTGTACAATCATACCCTAACTCTGTGCAATCATGCCCTAATTCTGTACATTTATTAACATAGTAAGTTTGTTAATAATTTATGTGAATTAAAATGTAATAACTGTATTGTCTGGTGCAATGGCTGGTCAACTCTATCACAAAAAAAATCGTCTTGAACGATATCCCATTGGGTCCAAGTTCCAGAGTATCTTTGGTTACATTCTAAAAGTTTCAGCATGATTAATCCCATTTGCAAAAATGTTTCAGTAAGTTAATCAGGAAGGAATTTGTATTAATGTAGAAACAGTTGTACTCCATGTTTTCTTGTAGTGGAACTGAACTTTAGTGGTGGAGACTGATGTTCATGTGTTATACATACAGTCTGATCTTTCTGGTCAGCAATATTTGATGTTGACCTTAGTGAGATTAAAGTCAGTGTTAATATGCCAACAGTCAGATCATCAGGTTAATGAGTGCTCATTAAGCTTCTTGTCAAACCTTTCCTCTGAAATTAATGTCTAACAGGAGCACTTAAATTGATAACATTTCTTGAACATCCTACATTCTTCACAGCAGGATGAGACATTGAAGTAATTACAATTGAACAATTCCATTCAACAAAGCAATTAAACAATTGAGATTGAAGTTAGAGGTGGAATCAGATGCACATTAGCATTGGCATAGTTTGCAGCCTTCATCCTATAAGACAAAACCTAACATCATGAATAGTTGTGAGGCTTTACTCACTGATGAGCTCAATGCCTTTTATGCATACTTTGAAAGGGAGAATAAATCTACACCTCTATGGTTCCCTGCAGCATCCAGCGACCCTGTAATCTCTGTCTTGTAGACCAACATCAGAAACTCTTTCAAGAGGTGAACCATCACAAGGTCAAGTTCTGATGATGTACCTGATAGAGTACTGACAACCTGTGCCAACCAACTGTTCTAAGACATCTTCAATGTCTTACTGCTGTAGCCAGAGGTCTCAGCTGCTTCAAAAGGGCAACAATCATAGAGCAGGGTGAGCTGCCTCAATGACTATCACCCAGTCACACTCACATCTACGTGATGAAGTGCTTTGAGAAGCTGCTCATGCCAGAATCAATTCCTGCCTAAGCAAGGACCTGGACCTGCTGCTATTTGCCTGTTGATACAATAGGTCTATAGCAGATGCAATCTTACTGGCTTTCCACTCAGCCTTGGATCATCTGAACAATAATAATACCTACATCAGGCTGCTGTTTATTGATTACAGCTCAGCATTCAATGCAATCATATCCTCAGTTCTAACCTACAAGCTCCAAATCCTGGGCCTCTATATCTCCCTCTGCAACTGGATCCTTGACTTCCTCATTGGTAGGCCACAGTCAGTGCAGTAACATCTTGTCCTCACTGAGTCAACATTGGCATACCTCAAGAATGCATGTTTAGCCCACTTCTCAACATTCTACACCCATGACTGTGTGGCTAGGCACAGGTCAGATGCCATCTGTAAATTTGCTGATGACACAACTATTGTTGACAGAATTTCAGACGGTGACGTGGAGGTGTACAGGAGTGAGATAGATCAGCTGATTGAATAGTGTTGCAAGAGCAACCTTGCACTCACTGTCAGTAAGACCAAGGGATTGATTGTGGACTGCATGGGCACTAACCTTCCCAGCATCGAAGACACTTTCAAAAGGTGATGTCTCAAAAAGGTGGCATTCAGCATTAAGGACTCCCATAACCCAGGACATGGTCTTCTCATTACTACCAACAGAGGAGGGACAGGAACTTGAAGACACACACTCAATGTTTCAGTAACAGCTTCTTCCCCTGCGCCATCAAATTTCTGAATGGACAATGAGTCCATGAACACTAACTCACTTTTGTTGTCTCTCTTTTTGCACTACTTACAATATTTAATTAATTATATATATTATTGTAATTTATAGGTCACAATTTCCTGAAAGTGTTAGTGCTTTGGTAGATGTACTCAAAACTATTTCACTGAAGTGTATACATAATGTATTTTAAATAAGGTTTATGTAACTAGGTATCTACTAATTGTTCAGCATGAAAAATACTGAAAACTTTGCAGTTGAAATTTGTCCGTAATATCCAGATTAATGGTACTGCAAGTTAATTCTTAATCATAAAGTTAAACAGTTGGTGAGATTAACTGCAACAGAGTTTAACATTTTGCAAAATTGTTTTGAAAATTTGACATAAGCTGGTAGATGCTAACTGCCTCTGGTCTAAATTTTACTAATTTTTCAGAATGGCTACACACCTCTGCATATTGCTGCCAAAAAGAACCAAATGGAAATTGCCAATGCCTTACTGGAATATGGAGCAGAAACTAATGCTGTAACAAAGCAGGGGGTTACACCCCTTCATCTGGCATCACAAGAGGGACATGCCGAAATGGTTTCATGTCTGTTGGATAAAAGTGCCAATGTCAGTGTGGCTACAAAGGTAATAATAAGTAACTGTGTCAATGACATTTATTTTGTGGTTATTTATTGCTGAAAACAAATCAATGCTGGAATTTTTGAGTAACTGAACTTTCTAGAAGTCAAGAGGATTTAATTTTAGAACATAGAACATGGACATCTACAGCACATTACAGGCCCTCTGGCCCATAATGTTGTGCTGACCATGTAACCTACTCTAGAAACTGCCTAGAATTTCCCCACCACCTGCCCTCTATTTTTGTAAGCTCCATGTACCTACCTAAGAGTCTCTTAAAAGACCCTATTGTATCCATCTCCACCACCATCGCTGGCACCCACCACTCACTGTGTGGAAAAACTTGCCCCTGACATCTCCTTGGTACCTACTTCCAAGCATGTTAAAATTATGCCCCTGGTGTTAGCCATTTCAGCCCTGGGAAAAAGTCTCTGGGTATGCACACAATCAATGCCTCTCATCATCTTATACACATCTATCAATTCACCTCTCATCCTCCATCACTCCAAGGAGAAAAGGCCAAGTTTGCTCAATCTATTTTCATAAGGCATGCTCTCCAATCCAGGCAACATCCCTGTAAGTCTCTTCTGCACTCTTTCTATAGTATCAACATCCTTCCTGTAGTGAGGTGACCAGAACTCCAAGTGGGGACTAACTAAGGTCGTATATAGCTTTAACATTACCCCATGGCTCTTGAACTCAATCCCACTCAATCCATTGATGAATGCCAACACATCATATGCCTTCTTAACAACACTGTCAACCTGCATAGCAGCTTTGAGTGTCCTATGGGCACAGACCCCAACATCTCTCAGATCCTCCACACTGCCAAGAGTCTTACCATTAATATTATACTTCAAATTTAACCTTCCAAAATGAACCACTTCACACTTATCTGGGTTGAACTCCATCTTCCACTTCTCAGCCCAGTTAATGCATCCTATCAATGTCCCGCTGTAACCTCTGACAGACCTCCAGACTATCTACAAAACCCCCAACCTATGTGTCATCAACAAACTTACTAACACACTTCTACTTCTTCATCCAGGTCATTTATAAAAATCACAAAGAGGAGAGGTCCCAGAACAAATCCCTGCAGACCAGCACTGGTCGCTGACCTCCATGCAGAATATAAACCATCTACAACTGCCCTTTGCCTTTAGTGGGCAAGCTATTTCTGGATCCACAAAGCAAGGTCTCTTTGGATCCCATGCCTCCTTACTTTCTGAAGGAGCCTGGCATGCGGAACCTTATCAAATGCCTTGCTGAAATCAATATACACTACATCCACTGCTCTACCTTTATCGATGTGTCTTGTTACATCCTCAAAGAATTTAATCAGGCTGGTAAAGCATGATATGCCCTTGACAAAGCCATGCAGACTATAATATTAAATTGTCTCTAACCCTGACTCGGACTTGCATGATTTGATTTAATTTATGAAAATTTGAATTAAACATTATAAATTAGAGATTTCAATTTTAATTAACATGCAAGTGGATTCAGATCACAACTTCAATACAGATCATGGCAAGAAAAGTGAAAAGTAAAAGAAAGGTATTGTTAAATATTGAGAGCTATTAAATCCTTGATTGACCTTGTGGATGGAGTAATTGGGCATTATACCCTTCCCATTTTCCCCAAGGTTATACTTCCCAGCCTAATCTATTAAGTGATACCCAAGAGGTAATTCCAGCCCGGATATTCAGGGTTGTGCTTCCTTTTTGGCACTGTAGGACTCCAGCTTACAACATGGGTCAATGGCATCTCATTGATTGCCTTTCAACAACTTTTATTCATATCATTTTCCTTGCAATCAAGAAATCTAAACAAATAAAACAGTGCCAAAGGAGCTGCCCAGAATTTCTCATATGAAAAATGCAATTTGATTTGATATTCTTCAACACAGATATTTGAAAAGCAAATAAAAACTGGTTTTTCAACAGGACACTGGATTAAATAATTCCAAAAGGTTTTGACTTTTTCTAGTTGACTTAACATCTTATGAAAATGCAATTTCAAGCAAAGTGTGCACCTTCAGGGAATGTGGTTCATAAATGAGAATGGAGATTGTTGGACCTAATGAATCTACTTGTGACCTTGATAGGTCACCGTCTCATATATCTATCTACTGAGTTTCGCCTGAAACAATCCAGGGAGTCAGGCTGAGCGAACAGAACAACCCAAAAGTTAATTAAAATTGAACAAATGGTGTAAATAAAATGTTACATGTAAGTACACATATAGCAAATAATATTATGTATGAAGGTTCATACTATGAAATAATTGAAACTATGTGTAAAATGCTGTACACTCCTGTACACTAATAAGACCTCTGTCTATTTACCATACGTATCTCTAACAATTGTAATTTATGCAATCATTTATACCTCACTCTCACTGTGTAATTAATCATCTTCTCCATTGCCTTGTAAACTATTACTTACTCTAAATTCTAAATCGTTTTGATTATAATCACTCAGAATGCAGTACTGTTCTGCCCAAATGCCTAATTAGCTGCTATATACTTTCTGAGCTTTCCTTTCTTGATTGTATATATAAAACTCATCTATGACAAACTTCCCCTTTAATTATTCCATCTTCATAAGACAATAAGATATAGGAACTGAATTAGGCCACTTGGCCCATCGTGTCTGCTCATAGCTGATACAGTTCCCTCAGCCCCAAAAGAATGACCCAAAAGTCACCCAGCTGCCTGCTATTAGACCATGAATTTTCTGATTCTCATTTGTTTGATGATTAGCCATTAACTCTACAACAAAGATGCTCAGAGGTATAGGGCTGTTTGCAGGAAATTAGCACTAGCTGGGGGGGCACCATGGTTAGGCCGAAGAAATTATATTGTGCTGATTCTATGCATATCAGAGCTTTACTTTCTCAACATTTGATAACATGCTTCATGCAGGTCGTTGGGATAGAATGTTTTGGTCAATTTTGCGTTTTCAACTGAAGGAATCTTTATGCCACAAAAGCAATAACTTAAGAATCATGTGCCTCATTAGAATGTTACTGTCTAATTTTCTCACATATTGTGGTCTCTAAAGAATTAACTACGATATTTGGAACAGATTACATACACTATTACAGCACATACAGGCCCTTCAGCCACGATATTGTGCTGAACTTCTAAGATCAATCTAACCTTTCCCACCTATCTAGCCCTCCATTTTTCTATCAGTGGGTGCCTATCTAAGAGTTTCTTAGTTGCCACAAATGTATATGTTTCTACGACCCCTGGCAGGGCATTCCATACACTCACCACTACCTGTGTAAAAAACATTACCTCTGACATGCCACTATACTTTTTTCTCCAATCATCTTAAAATTATGCCGCCTCGTAGTAGCCATTTCTGCCCTGGGAAAAAGTCTCTGGCTGACCACTCGATCTATGCTTCTTATCATTTTGTACACCTCTATCAAGTCTCCTCTTATCCTCCTCTATTCCAAAGAGAAAAACCTTTGCTGGGCTAAGAAGTGGAAGATGGAGTTCAACCTGGAAAAGTATGAAGTGATTCATAGTGGAAGGTCGAATTTGAAGGCAGAATACAGGGTTAATGGCAGTGTGGAGGAACAGCGGGATCAAAGGGTCCACATTCACAGGTAACTCAAAGTTGCCCTACTCATTTTTAGTGTTGTTAAGAAGGCATTTGGTGTGCTGTTCTTCATTGGTCTGGAGATCGAGTTTAAAAGCCATAAGGTAAGGTTGCAGCTCTAGATAATCCTTGTTAAAGCACACTTGGAATATTGTGTTCAGTTCTGGTGGCCTCATTATACATAGGATGTGGAATCTTTAGAGTTCTGGTAAATCTCCTTTGCACCCTCTCTAAAGCTTCCACGTCCTACATATAATGAGGACACCAGAACTGAACACAATATTCCAAGTGTGGTTTAACAAGGCTTATCTAGAGCTGCAACCTTACCTTAAGGCTTTTAAACTCAATCCCCAGACCAATGAAGAACAACACACTAAATGCCTTCTTAACAACACTAAAAACTAGTAACATAGAAACATAGAAACATAGAAAATAGGTGCAGGAGTAGGCCATTCGGCCTTTCGAGCCTGCAACGCCATTCAGTATGATCATGGCTGATCATCCAACTCAGAACCCTGCACCAGCCTTCCCTTCATACCCCCTGATCCCTTTAGCCACAAGGGCCATATCTAACTCCCTCTTAAATATAGCCAATGTACTGGCCTCAACTGTTTCCTGTGGCAGAGAATTCCACAGATTCACCACTCTCTGTGTGAAGAAGTTTTTCCTAATCTCAGTCCTAAAAGGCTTCCCCTTTATCCTCAAACTGTGACCCCTCGTTCTGGACTTCCCCAACATCGGGAACAATCTTCCTGCATCCAGCCTGTCCAATCCCTTTAGGATTTTATACGTTTCAATCAGATCCCCCCTCAATCTTCTAAATTCCAATGAGTATAAGCCTAGTTCATCCAGTCTTTCATCATATGAAAGTCCTGCCATCCCAGGAATCAATCTGGTGAACCTTCTTTGTACTCCCTCTATGGCAAGGATGTCTTTCCTCAGATTAGGGGACCAAAACTCCACACCATACTCCAGGTGTGGTCTCACCAAGGCCTTGTACAACTGCAGTAGTACCTCCCTGCTCCTGTACTCGAATCCTCTTGCTATAAATGCCAGCATACCATTCGCCTTTTTCACCGCCTGCTGTACCTGCATGCCCACTTTCAATGACTGGTGTATAATGACACCCAGGTCTCGTTGCACCTCCCCTTTTCCTAATCGGCCACCATTCAGATAATAATCTGTTCTCCTGTTTTTGCCACCAAAGTGGATAACTTCACATTTATCCACATTAAATTGCATCTGCCATGAATTTGCCCATTCACCTAACCTATCCAAGTCACCATGCATCCTCTTAGCATCCTCCTCACAGCAACACTGCCGCCCAGCTTCGTGTCATCTGCAAACTTGGAGATGCTGCATTTAATTCCCTCATCCAAGTCATTAATATATATTGTAAACAACTGGGGTCCCAGCACTGAGCCTTGCGGTACCCCACTAGTCACTGCCTGCCATTCTGAAAAGGTCCCGTTTATTCCCACTCTTTGCTTCCTGTCTGCCAACCAATTCTCTATCCACATCAATACCTTACCCCCAATACCCTGTGCTTTAAGTTTGCACACTATCTCCTGTGTGGGACCTTGTCAAAAGCCTTTTGAAAATCCAAATATACCACATCCACTGGTTCTCCCCTATCCACTCTACTAGTTACATCCTCAAAAAATTCTATGAGATTCGTCAGACATGATTTTCCTTCCACAAATCCATGCTGACTTTGTCTGATGATTTCACCGCTTTCCAAATGTGCTGTTATCACATCTTTGATAACTGACCCTAGCAGTTTCCCCACCACCGATGTTAGGCTAACCGGTCTATAATTCCCTGGTTTCTCTCTCCCTCCTTTTTTAAAAAGTGGGGTTACATTAGCCACCCTCCAATCCTCAGGAACTAGTCCAGAATCTAAAGAGTTTTGAAAAATTATCACTTAATGCATCCACTATTTCTTGGGCTACTTCCTTAAGCTCTCTGGGATGCAGACCATCTGGCCCTGGGAATTTATCTGCCTTTAATCCCTTCAATTTACCTAACACCACTTCCCTACTAACATGTATTTCCCTCAGTTCCTCCATCTCACTGGACCCTCTGTCCCCTACTATTTCTGGAAGATTATTTATGTCCTCCTTAGTGAAGACAGAACCAAAGTAATTATTCAGTTGGTCTGCCATGTCCTTGCTCCCCATTATCAATTCACCTGTTTCTGTCTGTAGGGGACGTACATTTGTCTTAACCAATCTTTTTCTTTTCACATATCTATAAAAACTTTTACAGTCAATTTTTATGTTCCCTGCCAGTTTTCTCTCATAATCTTTTTTCCCCTTCCTAATTAAGCCCTTTGTCCTCCTCTGCTGAACTCTGAATTTCTCCCAGTCCTCAGGTGAGCCACTTTTTCTGGCTAATTTGTATGCTTCTTCTTTGGAATTGATACTATCCCTAATTTCCCTTGTCGGCCATGGGTGCACTACCTTCCTTGATTTATTCTTTTGCCAAAGTGGGATGAACAATTGTTGTAGTTCATCCATGCGATCTTTAAATGCTTGCCATTGCATATCCACTGTCAACCCTTTAAGTGTCATTTGCCAGTCTTTCTTAGCTAATTCACATCTCATACCTTCAAAGTTAGTAAGTTCAGAACCTTTGTTTCTGAATTAACTATGTCACTCTCCATCTTAATGAAGAATTCCACCATATTATGGTCACTCTTACCCAAGGGGCCTCTCACGACAGGATTGCTAATTAACCCCTTCCTCATTGCTCAATACCCAGTCTAGAATAGCCTGCTCTCTAGTTGGTTCCTCGACACATTGGTTCAAAAAACCATCGCGCATACATTCCAAGAAATCCTCTTCCTCAGCACCCTTACCAATTTGATTCACCCAATCTACATGTAGATTGAAGTCACCCATTATAACTGCTGTTCCTTTATTGCACACATTTCTAATTTCCTGTTTAATACCATCCCCAACCTCACTACTACTGTTAGGTGGCCTGTACACAACTCCCACCAACTTTGAGTTCGCTAGGAATGTGGACCCTTTGATCCCGCTGTTCCTCCACACTGCCAAGAAGCCTGCCATTAACCCTGTATTCTGCCTTCAAATTCGACCTTCCACTATGAATCACTTCATACTTTTCCAGGTTGAACTCCATCTTCCACTTCTTAGCCCAGCTCCACCAACCCTCATGTCATCTGCACCCTTCCACATTCCCATCCAAGTCGTTTGTACAGAGTACGGACCTTTGGTCACTGGTCATTGGTCACCAACATTCCAGGCATTGTCCTATAAGTGGCTGAAATTAATTTCTTTCTGATTCCTTAACAGATACAATATCATCAACATGATGCTCCAAAGCTTTTGTCATTGGAGCAATCATCCAAGCCAAAACTACTTCCTTTTCCAGAACTACTCAATACATTTTCTTCTGTTTTTGCTGACAACAGGAATGATTTTTACTAATAACCATTTCAAATATCACTTTTCTCCAATGGCTGTAGAGCGGGCTGTCAGCACTGCACCTTGCGGCTCAGGAGGACAGGATTAATGTTGCGGAAATTCTGGTAAAACAGGGTGCAAACCTTGATGCACAAACCAAGGTAAAGCATCATTGTGTTTTTGTAAATATAATTTTCTTTATAATATCATTGTAATGCTTTAAATTTCAAATTGCTCATAAGCTAATATCTTCATTTTGGCAATGAGTGGTAAACTTGTGAAAATTTATAATATATAAAATTTAAAATATTATAATGGACTTTTATTGGAAGTTAATGTGCCAGGAATTTTTACTCAAGCTTTTTTTCATAGTACACTGTCAACTTGATCATTCCAACATTGCTGGCAAAACCAAGATAACATTCGTAGAGAAAATATTTTATTTTAAAATTTGATATCAAGCTATAAGTGGCAGAAGGATGCTTGTTTATTTATTATCATAAACATTTTCTGTCATTCAGGATTCTGCTTGCATCCATTAAACACTGGCACATCACTTGAATTAAATTGAATCGACTTTATTTCTTACATCCTTCACATACATGCTACTACATTTTCTGGTCAATTTTTCTACAATCCTATCATTGATTCTACCATTCCTAATAATATCTTTCAGGTGGGTTATACTCCACTAATTGTGGCTTGTCACTATGGAAACATTAAGATGGTTAATTTCCTCCTGCGGAATGGTTCCAATGTCAATGCCAAAACCAAGGTAATGAAAAAGTACAGAATATTTAACCCAGGTGATTCTGCAGAAACTAGAAATCTTAAGCAACACACACAATGTACTAGAGGAACACAGCAGGTCAGGCAGCATCTCTGGAGGAGAATAAACAGTCAACATTTCAGGCTGAGACTTCATCAGTACTGGAAACAAAGGGGGAATAAGCCAGAACAAGAAGGTAGGAGAAGGGAAAGAGTACGAGCTAGCAGATAATAGGTGAAACCAGGTAAGGGATAAGGTGGGTGGGTGGAAGTGAGAAGTTGGGAAGCAGTAGGTGGAAGAGGTGAAGGAGGAATCTGTTAAGAGAGGACTGTGGACTATGGAAGAAAGGAAACGAGGAGGGGCACTGGAATATTTTGACAATTTTTTTCCAGTATATGGATATTGGGCAAAACATACTTAAGTATCTTTTTAAGTCATATTGTTCATCACTGATTGCCCCCAAAAGTTCTATTCCTTGATTACAATTGTAATAATGCCCCTTAGATATTAATGTTAGAGACTTCAGGGATTTGAACCAGCAACAATGAATGAAAATCAAACTGTCTGTAGGTCAGGATGATACATGACTTGGAGGGAGGCATGAATGTAACACTATCTTAATAGTCAATTTTTAGGACTGGGAGCTTCTTCTCAAGTGCTGCACTGCTTCCATTACCAAATACGCCAACACCACAATAGCTGAATGTAGAACAAAGTGGCAACTACCAGATCGTTTTAAAAGCTGGTACAGACGGCTTCATTCAGAGAGTTAATAACTATAACTATGCTGATCTCTTATAGTTGTCTGTGCTGGGAGGAAGAGGTTGACATGCACTGTGATATGTGCATGCATTTTATTCCCAGCATATCTCATTGTCAGAGAGTGGTGAATCTGTGGAATTCATTGTCACAGGTAGCTGTGGAGGCCAACTCATTGGATGTATTTAATGCGGAGGTTGATACGTTCTTGATTTATCAGGGTATGAAAAGTTATAGGGAGAAGGCAGGAGTTTGGGGTTGAGAGGGAAATGGATCAGCCATGTTGAAATGGTGGAGTAGACTCAATGGGGTAAATGCCTAATTCTGTCCTATACCTTGTGATCTTATTAATGTCATTTATTTTTTCATGAATTAATCTGTTTGCATTTTCAGAATGGATATACACCTTTGCACCAGGCAGCACAGCAGGGTCACACACACATCATTAATGTCCTTCTTCAACATGGAGCCAGAGCAAATGCAACCACTGCGGTAAGTCTATCTCTTTATTTGGGAATGATACTGGGAATTAACTGTTTACGTAAAAGGCACAAGCCTCAGTGAGCATCATTGATACTCATTGTAGTTATTGTTATCAGAATAAACTGTATTTAAAAAAATATATCTTGCATCATTTGTTTTTCATTAAACTACTGGGTTAGCTTTCATACAAAAAGGACTGCATAGAATGGTTTCTTCATTATTCAGCTATTACTAAGAATCATCCTCAAGTTAACCAACCAATCCCGAAAGTGGTGGAGTAAATCTGATCAAGTAAAATAAAATTAAAATTAATGTAATAAAATTAAAGTATAGGGTTTGAAACCAGCACATCAGCACACAGAAGTTTTGGGAAACTTGTAAAGAACTGTCTTTCTTGCAGAATGGCAACACTGCCTTAGCAATTGCCAAGCGTCTTGGATATATCTCTGTGGTTGATACCTTGAAGGTTGTCACAGAAGAAGTCACTACCACTACAACTGTAAGTACATCTACAATGATAATCTCACAAGTGTTTCAGAACCTTTACTTTCACTGCATTTTCTGAATAAATTTGATGGCTCATTTTGTAGCATTTTCAACGTAATTAATTGTAAGCTATTTATAAAGTTTTGTACCATTAAAAGAAGTTTAGATATTAAACTCTTTAACGAGAAATAACACTTGTTCAAAGAGATAATGCTGAGCTCTTTTTTTGAGATTTTGTATTGCTAATGAGACAGCTAGTGGGATTCAACTCGCAGCAGAAGTAGAAGATCAGAGTTCTGATTCAGAAGGTTTATATACTGTATAGCTCAGGGTATTAGTGAACCTAAATGTCATCCTGACTGTAGTCTTCACTATGGAAGGCACCAGCAGCATGCCAGAAATCAGGGAGTGGCAAGGGACAGAAATGAGTGTTGTCACTATTACTAAAGAGAAGGTGCTTGAGAAGCTGAAATGTCTGAAGATAGATAACGAGATGGACTACAACTCAGAGTTCTGAAAGAGGTGGCTGAAAAGATTGCAGAGTAATCTTCAGACATCCCACCCTGCAAAAACTCATTTCAGGGAGGTAGCACCATCAATTTGCAGGAGACTCCCGGAACTTCCGGGAGAGGTGGGATGTCTGCAATAGAGCAGCTCCTTAGCAGCTAGCCAGCTAGTTTAAATAACATAAACTATGCTGATGAACGAATGACACCTGTTAAACTCACCTCAACATGTCTTGTATAGTCTTAACCTACCATGGGCAATAGAAAAGTCACTGTTGCAAACAGTGCAGCGAGCAACACTGTCATTATTTTTGACCCCTATTAGGCAGGGGTACACTTGAGTGTAGTCTGGGGTGACGTACATTTTATATTTTTTTTGAAACACTCTGCCACTCTGACTTTTTTTGGAACTCTCTCGCTCTTGCTCTCTCTCTGTTGCGCGCGCTCTCTCTCTCGTGGTCACTCTCACTTGCGCTCGCTCTCTCGTTCCCTCATGCTCGCTCTCAAAAAAATCAATTTCCGGGACATTGTATATAATTTGCGGGCATCAGGGAGCCACTATTAATTTGCGGGAGACTCCCGGAACTTCCGGGAGAGGTGGGATGTCTGAATCTTTCAAGGATCACTAGAGTCTAGAATGATTCCAGAGATCTAGAAGTTCACAGATGTCACTCCACTCTTTAAGAAGGAAGGGGGGCAACAGAAAGGAAATCATTGACCAGTTATTAGACCATAAGGCCATAAGATATAGGGGCAGAATTAGGCCATTTGGCCCATCGAGTCTGCTCCACCATTTCATCATGGCTGATCCATTTTTCCTCTTGGTCCCAATCTCCTGCCTCCCCTGCTCCCCACCTCATATCCCTTCATGCCCTAACCAATCAAAAATTTATCAACCTGTGCCTTAAACATACATAATGAATTGGTCTCCACAGCTGTCTGTGGCAAAGAATTCCGCAGAATCACCGCTCACTAGCCAAAGAAATTCCTCCTGAGCTCTGTTCTAAAAAAAGCCCCTCTATTCTGATAATGTGTCCTTGGTCTTAGACTCACCCACCATAGGAAACATCCTCTCTAGATCCACTCTATCAAGGCCTTTCACCATTCGATAGGTATCAGTTAGGTCACAACTCATTCTTCTGAATTCCAGTGATTACAGGCGCAGAGCCATCAAATGCACTTCATTTGACAAGCCATTTAATCCTGGAATCATTTTCAAGAACCTCCTCTGAACCCTCTCCAGCTTCAGAACATCCTTTCTAAGATACAGGGCCAAAAACTGCTCAGAATACTCCAAGTGAGCCTTCATCAGTGCTCATCATAAAGCCTCAACATTACATTCTTGCTTTTATATTCTAGTTCTTTTGAAATGAATGCTAACATTGCATTTGCCTTCCTCACCACAGACAAACCTGCAAATTAACCTTCAAGGAATCCTGCACAAGGACTCCAAAATCCCTTTGTACCTCAGATTTTTGTGTTTTTTCTACATTTAGAAAATAGTCAACCCTTTTATTTCTTCTACCAAAGAGCACCATACACTTCCTGACACTGTATTCCATCTACCACTTCTTCGCCCATTCTCCTAATCTGTCTAAGTCATCTATAGCCTCTCTGTTTTCTCAAAACTACCTGCCCCTCCATCTATCTTTATATCGTCTGCAAACTTTGCAACGAAGAATTTCAGGATGTATATTGAAACATTTCTCTGACGTTAAATGTACCTATTGAAACCTATTGAAGTCATTGATTCCATCATCCAAATCATTGACATATAACGTAAAAATAATCTGTCCCAATACAGACCCCCAGGGAACACCGCTAGTCACCAGCAGCCGACCAAAAGGAGTTTGCTTTATTCCCACGCTTTGTCTCCTGCCAATCGACTACTGCTTTATCCATGCTGGAATCATTTCTGTAATACCATGGGCTTGTAACTTGTAAAGCAGCCTCATGTGTGGTACCTTGTAAAAGGCCTTCTGGAAATCCAAGTACAAAACATCAGCTGATTCTCCTTTGTCTATCCTGCTTGTTATTTCTTCAAAGAATTCTGACAGATTTGTCGGGCAAGATTTTCCCTTGAGGAAACCATGCTGACTATAGCCTATTTTATCATGTGCTTCCAAGTACCCCTAAACCACATCCTTAGCAATTGACTCCAACATCTTCCCAACCACTGAGGTCAGACTAACTGGCCAACATAGCTGTTGGGTTATGAAAGATGCCTTTTCATCAGTTTCCATGGAACATCAAGTAGAAAATGCTGAAAATGATTTAAATCCACACAGTCAGACTATTCTAACAAGCTCTGCAGACTTCAGAAATACAAACTCTTCCCTTGTACATTGAACTTTGTACTATTTCAGTTTGTTGAAATGCATCGTGGTAGTTGCTACTGCTTTTCCTTCTTTCTATGGACTCTGGACATTCTGTGGACCATGGTCCTGGAGGATCGTTGTTTTGTTTTTACTGTGTACTGTACCAGCAGTTATGGTTGAAATGACAATAAAAGCGACGTGACTTGACTTGACTCTAGTACTGCGTCTAGCTGCAACTGCTCACTGAGCTATAACCTTTCTCACAAATACGTCTGTCAATGAAAGAACAATGGTAGATTTCAGTTAATTGGGCCATCAATTAATCAGGGTAGATGCTTATTTGGGACATCTCGTAAAGAAAAAAAACAAATTGAGAAAATAGCTGGGATTCTATTTTTTATTTTAGACAACTTGCCTCTTAATTGGGGCAGGAGACTGTTGCCGAACATTTTCTAACTAGAATCAGTCACATGAATGACATGTGGCCATTAGACATTACACTGTGCTTAGAGTGAACTGTTATTAAATAGTGTCAGTTGTGTATGTTTGTGTTTAAAAAGCAGAGATTTTGTCACTGATAGTTGGCGACAAATAAGTAGTTGGAACTATTTTGCCTACTGCCGTTTCAAGCATCCAGACTTGGAAATGCCAGTTGGTCTGACTTCAGTGGTTGGTATCATGTTAGAGTCCATTATTAAGGATGCAATTTCACAATAATGGAATTAGACAATAAAATTGGCCACCCAAAATGCTGGAGGCGTTATCTATGGAGAGGAATAAACAGTAGATATTTTGGGCCAACACCTTTCGTCAGGGCTGATCACTGATCTTTTACAACTTCCAATCAGAAAAGCATCCTTTCACCACTGCCCCCTGCCTCCTATCAGCAAGCCAATTTGAATCCAATTCTCCACTTCACCTTGGATCTCTTCTGGACTTGCTTATCATGTAGGACATAAACAAATGTCTTTTGAAAGTCCATATTAGATTATGAAGACACGCAGTCCTCTTTTATTGTCATTTAGTAATGCATGCATTAAGAAATGATACAATATTTCCTCCGGTGTGATATCACAAAACACAGGACAGACCAAGACTGAAAAAACTGACAAAACCACATAATTATAACATATAGTTACAACAGTGCAACAATACCATAACTTGATGAAGAAGTCCATGAGCACAGTAAAAGTTCGAAGTCTCTCAGATGTCCCACATCTCACACAGACGGGAGAAGAAAGAAAAACCCGACCACAATCTATCTCTGAGTCATCTGAAAACTTCGAGCCTCCAAATCAGCTTTCCGACACCGAGTACTGAGCGCCATCTCTGTCTGAACGATTCGACCTCAATCTCGGTCGCCAACAGCAAGCAAAGCCGGGGATTTTGAGGCCTACCCTCCGGAAGATTCCCGACCACGCAGTAACGACAACAGCGAATGAGCGTTTCAGAAATTTCTCCAGATGTTCCTCTGTGCTTTCACGTCCCTCTCCATCAAATCAGAATTGTCTACGGCCCCTATTTAACGGATACGATATCATTTTTCACCAGAGGGCTGCGCATCTAACCCTGTCTTTATTATTCTCCTTGGTTAAATTTATCGAGAAACAGAATCCGGATTTCTCCTGCAAAATGAGGCAGACTCTGTACCTTTCCAAATGTACAAAAATCCTGCCCCTTAGAATCGTCTCCAATAATTTCCCTGTCACTAACACAAAGCTCAGAAGTCTGAGTGGTGAGACAATAGATTTATATATTGAAATAAAAGCTTTGTTGTAAGAGATTGGACAATTAAATAGAGTTAACACTCAACATGAATTCTTGATTGTTGAGTAATGTAAATATTTTCAATATTGTTCTCTGAGAAATATAGATATAATCAGGACCACTATAATGTGAAATGAATATATTTGCATGTCTCTTTAAATCTAATTATTTTTATCAGCCTTTTTATATTTAAAGATTTTTATGGCATCTTAATGGCACCGTGTTGTGATAGTGTGGGATTATCCCTGATCCCCTGATAGCTAATTTATATTTTTGTGCAGTTCCAAATGATGTTATAGTATAAGTACTAATCCTGAAAGGTCAGTTTATATAAAATGGATGAGATTATGGCTTGGTAGAGCATAGACCAGCTGAGTATGCTATCTGGTGCCAACTTCCATCTGTTCCGTACTGGTTTTGTGTATCCAGAGGAACAGAGCCAAGGAGAGGTAACCTCCCATGGCCCTTATTTGTAGAAAAGGTGATTCAATTTGTGAACCAAATTTAAAACAATGACAATTTTCCGCAAACATGTGGACAAAAATGTTTATTCTCTGATTCATGCCATAGTATCTCAATGTATTCAGTTACACTTAGCAAAGAATAAAGTGTCAAAGGAAATTGATAGAACAGCATTGACGCAGAGGCTACTGGCTTAATGTTCTGCCATCTTGTGGCTCTTGCTGCAAGTTGTATTCATATTCCTGTATTTCCGTTTTTGCTTGTCGCAGACTGTAACTGAAAAACATAAACTGAATGTACCTGAGACAATGAATGAGATCCTGGATGTTTCAGATGAGGAAGGTGAGGAATGCATTCTTTTTTGCAATTGTGAAGTCTTACCATATTAAATAGTTTTCCTCATTCTTTATTGTGATTATTGTATTTTTAAAACGAATTGCACTTCCAATTTAAGGTAATAACTTTAATGTTTTGTATATTATATTCTATAATTCATCCACTGGTCTGACTTTTCTGCCCTATGCTGATCTTTGTTATAAAATGTTTATTTTGCCCGCAAAGTTGTGTTGAGTCGATGCTTCTGAAATACAGCCAAATTTAAAAGATGCCTTATTTACCAGATACCTATACAGTAAGTAGTGAGTGGGTTTCAGAAATGTTAGAAAGTTCCTGGAATCACATCTTCACTGCGATCCAACATAAGAACAAGCTCAATGTGGGTATAAATTTCTCTCATATATTGGCAGTAAAACATATGCAAAAAAAATCCCTTAAGTAACATCACATTGTAATGACTCTAAAGGGCCATGGCAATTTGCCCAGGAGAACAGTGCCATGCTACTGAAGATGTGAAACTGCCCAGAGCACCTAGTATTAAAGAATGAATATAAGTATCAAAATAACAAGTTCAATATAAATTGATCTTAAATATTCTTTTAGATATATGAACGTACGATGAAGTGCTTGTGCCAAGTAAGTCCAGTAAAGTTCAAGGTTCAATGTAGGATTGAACTAGTTGATTTCAGCTAGGCACTAGTTAAAATGCACTAGTCAAGCTGGCGATTGGATTCCCTGCTAGGGAAGGGGAACCTTATTTGGGTTCTTTTTGATGACTTCCTACTACAAAGCAAGTACTGTACATATTTAAATGAAGACTTGTCTGTGATATTGTAGCAGAAAGATGTACCCTACTGAAACTGAATTGAAATATCGGTGCATAACCAAGCATGTAAGAGTTATTGGTGGTCTTGCAATGATGCCCCAAAGTTAGTCAGAACCTTCAGAAAATGGAAAAAGTAGTAAAAAGTCATAAAGAAAAATTAATTGGAAACTTCATGTTCTTGGTGGAGTTATTTAGTGCAACACTTCTGAAACTGGATGACCAGATTGGGAAAGCACAAACATTCAGAAATATTAAAGCTTGTCCCTGCCAGAATTAGTTATTAGCTCACTTTTTAAAAGACAGATCAGTCAAAAAATTAATCTGTCACTGTATTCTGTTGCAATGGCAAACTCCTGTCATTTGAAATTAGCTTACAGCATAACATCTTAACAAGAGAGATCATTTCTATTTGATACCATTGTAATCGAAGTTGCTGGGTTTACTGTCAGTTTTACGATTAGATTTACTTTTAGATGCAGATAAAAATCGAACTCACAGCACCAAAAGAAGACACTGGTGCAGATGGGATATAAAGCATGGTGTGTTCGGAGGTTTTATTCTTGCTCATGGTTATATTCATATTGTTTCAAAATATGTCAGTGATAATGAAAGAAAGAGAATGCAATGTAATATTTCTATGGTATTCATTATATTTTATTTCAGATTAATTTATTTTCATCTGACTGTACATATATATAACCAAACGAAACAATGTTCCTCTAGACCATGGTGCACCCACAAAGCATATCACACACAGCACATAAAATGAAGTATTACCACAAATAAGTTAACAAAATATAATTCCAAGTCCATGTAGTGAACTGCATAGGTAAACAGTAAACAGTATAGTAAACAGCTTGTTATCATAGTGACAAGACCTTAGTGGTGACAGGGTAGTCATTAGTCTCACATCCAGGGGGATGAAGCTGTTACCTGGTCTGGCTCTCCTAGTGTTGCTCATGTACCCCTGTGGTAGTGGGTTAAGGAGATTGTGGGGTGGGCGGGAGTACCTGGTCTGACACTCCTAGTCTTGCTCATGTACCTCTTTCCTGACGGTAGTGGGTTAAGGAGATTGTGGGGTGGGCAGGAGTACCTGGTCTGGCTCTCCTAGTCTTGCTCATGTACCCCTGTGGTAGTGGGTTAAGGAGATTGTGGGACGGGCGGGAGGGATCCTCACCAATGCTTCAGGCCCTTCATATACAATGCTCCCTGTAAAAGTCACAAGTAGTGGGGAGCAAGACTCTGGTGGTTCGGTGGTTTTATAATCCTCTGTAGGATCTTGCAGTCCAGATTATAAAGTGGAAATGTTTGTTGTCAGTATCTTGATTTAAATTTTACTGAGTTTGTGTTGTGAAAAATAATCTTCATTTAGCAGCTGTTGCCTTCCCTGTGTGGATTATCTGTGTCTTTTGCAAGAAGACAACATTTTCATCTGGTTAGCTTCATTTATGGCATGTGGGGATCAGGATTTAGCATCGGGGCAAGGATGTTAGTGTAAATAATAATTTTCAGCGTCAGGATGGCAGCTTAGTAGGATGCATTGCAAACTTATTAGATAGAATGCATAACATAGCTGTGTCTATTACTGTGCTTCTGGTGGATTGGAAAATAGACAGGCTCAAATGAAGGGTCTCGGCCCAAAATGTCAACTGTTTACTTGTTTCCATAGATGCTGCCTGGCCTGCTGAGTTCCTTCAGTGTTTTGTGTGTGTTGCTTTGGTTTCCGGCATCTGCAGATTTTCTTGTGTTTGTGATGCTATACGCCTTGTGAGATATCTGCTTTCCAGATACGATATTACCAACTGATGAAGATAGGGTTCTTCATAGTTCATAACCTTAAATTGTTCAGTAAATTTGACTTACAGGAGTGATGGAGTGAAGTTTTTGGCAGGGGCCAGATGGTGGAGGTGCATCAAAATGATTTTTTTTTTAAATTTCAACTGGTCAAGAAGGGGACAGAAGTAGGAATGAGAACATTTAGAAGTTAGTGTTGGGACTGGACTGAAGCAAAGTGCAGGTGGAGACTTGTTGAATGCCTATCATATACAGCCAAAACACCTGAGAAAATAAACGTTGGACTATATGTAAGAAGGGAAAATGGAAGCAGGTACTAAGTTGATAATTGTTGCACACAACAAATACCAGATAATGACCTTTTTGTTAAGAATTAAGTTCTTTGTTAATTGATTTGGAATGACTCAAGAGATTCACTAAGTAGTTTCAAGCAACTCTATAGATTCACAACTCATTTAGTTACTTGCACAACTCTAGATTATTTTTACAATTTCCAAAATTCTCAACTTAATTCAGATATTACCCATTCTTGATGAATCTGATCTTGGTTCATCTCTGAGTGTGTCAGTCATCTTCTTCAGTGTCTCTAGAGGCACAGCTGCAGGTCATCTCTTTTTTATACATTTATTCATATACCTCCTAACTATTTTCTGTAGTCTTTACACAATCTTAATTCAAATCATTATCCATAGGGCTATGTGTTTCCCTAACGTTTACAGATTGCTGCCACTGCCATCTTTCTATGATGTAATAATTTTGTTCCTATATTATCACAGTGCTTATTTGAGATTTATAATCCAACAAATACATTTTCCATTATATGCTATCTGCTTGTTCCGGAGAGCTCACGATGGGATGGTTACCATGGAGTAGTCCACAGGGCTGCAATTGTTAACAACAGTTAACAGTTCCTGATGTTTACAGTTTACAGTTACTGTTCTATAGATTTACTAAGTATGCTTGCAGAAAGAGAATCTCAGGGTTGTATGTGGTGACATGTATGTACTCTGATAATAAATTTCACTTTGAACTTGGAGCTCTGTGATACTGACTAGTTGTTGGAGTGGTGGAGGCAGATACACTAGTGAAATTTAAGAGACTACTAGACAGGTATATGGAGGAATTTAAGGTGGGGGGTTATATGGGAAGCAGGGTTTAGGGGTCGGCACAACAGTCTGGGCCGAAGGGCCTGTACTGTGCTGTACTATTCTATGTTGATTACATGAACTTCCTTCACTATGCCTCTTTGTTCTGTGGTCTCCAACATCCCTTCCTAGAGAGCAGAGTATCCTCTCAAAGCCTGATGAGATACTTGACATTGTGCTGGCTGCTACAATATAATTAAAATCTGGAGTTGCTGTGGATATAATTGATGTTGCCTGTAAGAATGTATGTGAAAATAATGTGGTAGTGCCTTAGGAGCCATTGAAATTCATATACTAGCAACTGTTGATCTCCCAAAATATCTTTCCATTAAAAAAGCTCTGGACAGTATGCTTTACCTCTACTACTTCTTAACTCATTTACTTATCCATGGCATTGATGCAAAAATTGTTCGCCCACTTGAAACATCAAAGCTGGTAATCCTGAACAATTCACTGCAGTACGGAAGAACAATAATGACATGTCTTGCCAGCAAGATCTACAATCTTTGAATGATTTTGATTCCAAATTGCAATGCAAATTCTCATGGAAGTCAAATGTGGTTTTTGAGAAGAATGATGAAAATATCGTGGAAAGACAGAGTAACAAATGAGGAAGTCTTGTGAAAAGCCGGAATAAAAAGAGAGGCGATATCATCAGTCAGAAAACAGCAGCTGGAATTTTAGGGAAATTTGGAGAAAAGAGATGCTCAAACACCTTGCAGTGATGAGAAAATCTGATGGAAGAAAGAGTCATGGTCAATGGTGTCTGATATTCATGAGTTACATCAAAGGGTGGACAGGCAAAAGATTTGTTAGAACTCCTCAGATTGAAGACAGATGGAAGACCATGAATGCCCACGTCAATTGACATGGCACATGATGATGATGATTTAGTTCAAAAGTCTGGAAGTTATGTTACAGCTTTATAAAACTCAAGTTAGGCTGCATCTGGAGTATTGCATATAATTCTGGTTGTCCCACGATAGGAAGGATATTGAGGCTTTGGAGAGGGTGCAGAAGAGGTTCACCAGGATGCTGCCTGGTGTCATGTGCTATAACGAGAGGTGGACAAATGTTTTCTTTGGAGAGGCAGTAGCTGAGAGGAGATCTGACTAAGACTAAGATTATGAGTAGCATAGATGGAGCAGATAAACAATATCTTTTTCCCAGGTTGAATTGTCTAATACCAGTGGGCGTGCACTTAAGGTGGGATGGGGTCACTTCAAAGGAGATGTGGGAGGCAAGTTATTTTTTTTTCACCGAGTGTTGTGGGTGCTTGGAGTGGTGTTACAAGATGGTCAATTAGGGACTTTTAAGTGAGAAAAGTAGAAGGATATGGACATTGTGCAGGTAGAAGAGATTAATGGGCAACTTGATTACTAAATTAATTGGTTTGGCACAACATTGTGCACCAAAGGGCCATTTCCTGTGCTATACTAAACTCAAAATAATCTGTAGATGCTGGGGTCAAAGCAACACTCACAACACGCTGGAGGAACTCAGCAGGTCGGGCAGCATCCGTGGAAAAAGATCGTCGACCGATCTTTTTCCACGGATGCTGCCCGACCTGCTGAGTTCCTCCAGCGTGTTGTGAGTGTTCCTGTGCTATACTGTTTTATGTTCTATGTAAAACTGAGACAAGTGGTTTGAATTATGTGAGTGTTGCACATAGACACTGGAGCAGAGAAGATCTTGTTTGGTACGTATGATCAGAATGATGGTAAAGCTCTATTCATATTTAATCTAAATGTCATTTAACTCCTAACTTCTACATTTTAAGCCAATGGCAAGTGAGCTTTTCAAAGTGTATGATAAGAAAATAATATAGGCATGAAGCCTATACTACCTTTCCACCAAGATTTAAGAACAGGAGTAAGATTTAACACTGAGATTTAAACAGCTGCAGGAGTAGGCAATGTGGTCCTTTGAACCAACATCATCATTCCAAAAAAGCCCTCACTTATATTTTCCTACCCTATTCCCATATTGTTTAATTCCATTGTAGCCAAAAAATATAGTTATTTCAATCTTGATTATGCTCAATGTTTAGTATCCATAAATCTGAGGTAGTGAATTGTATGAAAATGCAACCCTTTGAAAAGGAGTTTCTTCACTGCAACATCAGGGAGGAATTATATTCTTTCTTAATTAGGAAGCTTTCTCCCCCGTAACATTTACAGTAATAATTCTTATCTCTTTTAACCATCCCTTTACAATTAGACAAATTTCAAACAATACTAAAGGCAAAATAGAACCATAGAACACTACAGCACAGAAAACAGGCCATTTGGCCCTTCTAGTCTGTGCCGAAATATTATTGCTCTAGTCCCGTTGACCTGCATCCAGTCCATAACCCTCCAGACCTCTCCCATTCATGCATCTATCCAATTTATTCTTAAAACTTAAGAGTGAGCCTGCATTTACCACGTCAGATGGCAGCTCGTTCCACACTCCCACCACTCTCTGAGTGAAGAAGTTCCCCCTAATGTTCCCCCAAACCATTCCCCTTTCACCCTAAAGCCATTTCCTCTCATATTTACATCTCGTAATCTAAGTGGAAAGAACCTATTCACATTTACTCTGTCTATACCCCTCATAATTTTGTAAACCTCTATCAAATCTCCCCTCATTCTTTTACACTCCAAAGAATAAAGTCCTAACCTGTTCAATCTTTCCCTGTCACTCAATTCCTGAAGACCCGGCAATATCCCAGTAGATCTTCTCTGCACTCTTTCAATCTTACTGATATCCTTCCTACATCTAGGTGACCAGAACTGTACACAATACTCCAAATTTGGCCTCACCAATGTCTTATACAACCTCTTAAAACATCCCAGCTCCTATACTCAATACTGTGATTTATGAATGCCAGGATATCAAAAGCCTTCTTTACAACCCTGTCCACCTGTGATGCCACTTTCAGGGAATTATGTATTTGAACTCCCAGATCGCTTTGTTCCTCTGCACTCCTCAGTGCCCTACCATTTACAGTGTATGTCCTATCTTGATTTATCCTTCCAAAATGCAACACCTCACACTTGTCTGCATTAAATTCCATCTGCCATTTCCTGGCCCATTTTTCCATATGGTCCAGATCCCTCTGCAAGCATTGAAAGCCTTCCTCGCTGTCCACAACACTTCCAATCTTAGTATCATCAACAAACTTGCTGATCCAATTTACCACATTATTATCTAGATCATTGATATAGACAAGAAACAACAATGGTCCCAGAACAGATCCTTGAGGCACACCACGAGTCACAGGCCTCCAGTCTGAGAAGCAATCATCCACTACCACTCTCTGTCTTCTCCCACACAGCCAATTTCAAATCCAGTTTACAACCTCTCCATGGATACCTAGTGTCTGAACCTTCTGAACTAACCTCCCATGTGGGACCTTGTCAAAGGCCTTACTAAAGTCCATTTAGACAACATCCACAGCTTTTCCTTCATCTACTTTCTTTGTAACCTCCTCAAAAAACTCTACAAGATTCGTTAAACACGAACTACCATGCACAAAGCCATGCTGACTATCCTTACAGCCCTTGGCTGTCCAAATACTTGTATATCTAATCTCTCAGAACACCTTCCAATAATTTACCTACTACTGATGTCAGGCTCACCAGCTTGTAATTACCTGGTTTACTTTTGCAGCCTTTTTTAAACAACGGAGCAACATGAGCTACCCTCCAATCCTCCGGCACCATACCCCTGGCTAAGGACATTTTAAATATTTCTGCCAGGGCCCCTGCAATTTCTACACTAGTCTCATGAAGTCTAACAGGAGGCGGATCAAATGGCCTGCAGCTAACATGACTTCACTGTGGAAGCAGTTTGATGAAGATGTTAATCAAATTCTGGAGGCAACGGCGAAGGGAGGGGTTGATAGGAAGCTGGAAGCCATGACAACAATTATTGTCAGTATCGCAGCTGAACAGTTCGGAGAAGAGGAGAAGGAAGGCTCCAAAACATCTTACTTGAAGAACCAAAGAGCATCGAGGATCCACAACATCAGGCAGGAGATGAAAGCGCTGAAGTCCCAATACAAGGAGGCAGGAGAAGAGGAGCGCATTGGCTTGGCCCAGCTGATGTGCATACTACGAAAGAAGATAAGGGTCCTCTGCCAGGCAGAGTGGCATCGGAGGTGGCGTCGTGAAAGGGCCCGAAAACGTGCTGCCTGTATCGCCAACCCCTTCAAGTTCACCAAGGAGTTGCTGGGGGAGAAGCGCAGTGGGAAACTGGCCTGTTCGCAGGAAGACATAGACCAACATCTGAAGAAGATATGTAATGATCCTGAAAGAGAGCAGGAATTGGGAGAGTGCGACATCCTAATAGACCCACCTGAACCGGATGTGCAGTTCGACATGTCAGAGCTGCAACTAAAGGAAGTCAGAGATGTCGTCCGCAAAGCAAGGGCAAGCTCAGCTCCAGGACCAAGCAACACCTCATACAAAGTGTACAAGAACTGCCCCAAACTCCTGCTGCGTCTGTGGAAGATCCTGAGAACCTTCTGGAGAAGGGGGAGAATCCCAGAACAGTGGAGAGTGGCTGAAGGGGTGTGGATCCCAAAGGAGGAAAATGCCACCCAGATAGATCAGTTTCGCATCATCTCCCTGCTGTGTGTCGAGGCGAAGATCTTCTTCAGTGCAGTTTCCAACCAGTTATGCACCTACCAGCAAAGAACACCTATATTGATACATCAGTCCAGAACGGTGGCATTTCAGGGATGCTGGGCTGTCTGGAGCACATCGGTGTGGTGACACAGCTTATCAGGGAGGCCAGAGAGAACAAGGGCAACCTGTCAGTGTTGTGGCTCGACCTGGCAAATGCATATGGCTCCATTCCGCACAAGCTGGTGCAACTCACACTGACCAATATCACGTCCCCAGCAGAATCAGAGACCTCATCGCTGATTATTACAGCAACTTCAGGATGAGGGTCTCTTCAGGAGCAATTACATCAACCTGGCACAAGGTGGAGATGGGCATCATCACAGGGTGCACTATCTCAGTGACACTGTTCTCCCCAGCCATGAACATGCTCACTAAGTCTGCTGAACCAGAGTGCAGAGGGCCCAGAATGAATTCTGCTCAACGGCAACCACCTATTAGGGCATTCATGGATGACCTCACAGTCACCATAGAATCAGTCCCGGGCTGCCGGAGGATTCCGCAAGGGCTCGAAAAGCTGGTGGAGTGGGCCCGGATGCATTTCAAACCAGCCAAATCAAGATCGATGGTGCTGAGGAAAGGGAAGGTGGAGAAAAGTTCCGGTTCAGCATCGCAGGCACAGCCATCCCAACCATCACAGAAAAGCCAGTAAAGAGCTTAGGCAAAGTTTTTGACAGCTCTTTAAGGGACATAACATCCATTCAGGCAACCCGCACTGAGTTGGATGGCTGGCTGAAATCTGTGAATAAGTCTGGCCTACCTGGGAAGTTTAAAGCCTGGGTGTATCAGCATGGCATTCTGTCTGGAATCCTGTGGCCCCTCCTCGTCTATGCAGTTCCGATCTCGACAGTCGAAACCTTGGAGAGGAGGGTTAGCAACCACCTCAGGAGATGGCTGGGGCTGTCAAAGAGCCTGAGCAGCATCGCACTCTATGGACACCACAACAAACTGCAACTGCCCTTCAAATCCTTGGAGGAAGAATTCAAGGTAACAGGAGCCAGAGAAGTGCTACAGTATAGGGACTCAAGTGACCTGAAGGTGGCTAGAGCAGGGATCCAAGTAAGTACTGGCAGGAAGTGGAGGGCAGAGGAAGCTGTTCAGGAGGCAGAGGCGAGGCTGCGTCACAGGAGGCTGGTGGGAGTGGTCACACAAGGCCGAGCTGGGCTAGGATCCTTTCCAACTCCCCAAATGGACACCAGAGGGAAGGAAAGGCGTCGTCTAGTTCAGGAGGAGGTGAGAGCAGTAGTGGAGGAGATGAGAGCCTGCAAGGTGGTGGGAATGAAGTAACAGGGAGCTTGGACAAGATGGGAGAATGCGGTTGAGAGGAAAATGACCTGGGCTGATCTTTGGAAAGCCAAACCACACCGTATCCAATTTCTCATCCAGGCAGTGTACGATGTGCTTCCAAGCCCATCAAACCTGTACACATGGGGCAAGGCAGAGTCATCTGCGTGCCTACTGTGCTCCAAGCGAGGAACTCTGGAGCACATCCTCAGTGGCTGTGCAAGGGCACTTGGTGAGGAACGGTACAGGTGGAGGCATGATCAGGTCCTGAAGACCATCGCTGAAGCGGTCCCGACCCTCCAAGCAGACCATTGCCTTTGTCAGAGCTGGGGAGCAGCCAATACCTGCCAAAAGAACATCTGCAGGCATTCTGACCTCTGCAAGGGACTGGCATCTGTTGGTGGACCTCGAAGGGCAGCTGAAGTTCCCCAACCATATCGCAGCCACCACCCTGCGACCAGACATTGTCCTAGTGTCTGAGTCTACTAAGCAAGTGGTGCTGCTGGAGCTGACAATCCCATGGGAAGATAGCTTGGAGGAGGCTTTGAAAGGAAGTTCTCCAAGTACGCAGGACTGGTCAGCAACTGTCAGCAGGCTGGATGGAGAGCGAGGTGTCTCCCAGTGGAGTTCATAGCCCGTTCTTTAGTTAGAGCCTTCAGCAGTTTGGGCATCGAGGGAGAGAGGAAGAGGAGAGCCATCCACAGTACCACCGATGTGGCAGAGAGGGCCTCAAGATGGCTGTGGCTCAAAAGAGGGGAGCCATGGAGTCATAAGTAGCTAGCCATCTGGACACAAGCTGGGGTCTGATCAGCCCCGGCTGGGTCGCCTGGAGGAGGTTGTATGATGTTGAAAGACCCGAAACACCCGATGATTCCAGGAACATCACTGAAGATGTGTCCAGAAGCATCAATTGATGTATGTACACAGTCAAGGTCCGAGGAAATATCCTGTTGGGCCTGGGGGATTTATCCACTTTTATTCACTGTAAGGCAGCAAGCACCTCCTCCTCTTTAATCTCTATATGTTCCATGACACTGCTGCCTGTTTCTCTTCCTTCCATATACACTATGCCAGTTTCCTGAGTAAATACTGATGCAGAAAAAAAACTGTTTAAGATCTCCCCCATCTCATGAGGCTCCACACATAGACGACTACTTTGATCTTCTAGGGGACCAATTTTGTTCCTTACTATCCTTTTACTCTTAATATACTTGTAGAAACCCTTTGGGTTTACCTTCACATTATCTGCCAAAGCAACCTCATGTCTTCTTTTTGTCTTCCTGATTTCCTTCTTTCGTATTTTCTTACATTTTTACACTCTTCAATTACCTCATTTGTTCCTTGTTGCCTATACCTGCCATACACCTCTCTTTTTCTTAACCAGATCACCAATATCCCTTGAAAACCAAGGTTCCCTATACCTGTTAACTTTGCCTTTAAACCTGACAGGAACATGCCAACTCTGCACTCTCAAAATTTCAATTTCTCCTTTGAAGGCCTTCCACTTACTGAACACATCTTTGTCAGAAAACAACTTATCCCAATCCACTCTTCCTAGATCCTTTCTCATTTCCTCAAAATCGGCCCTTCTCCAATTTCGAACCTTAACTCGAGGACCAGACCTATCCTTATCCATAATTAACTTGAAACTAATGACATTATGGTCACTGGACCCAAAATGTTCACCTACACATACTTCTGTCACCTGACCTGTCTGGTTTCCTAATAGGAGATTAAGTACTGCATCCTCTCTTGTTGGTACCTCTATATATTGATTTAGAAAACTTTCCTGAACACATTTGACAAACTCATCTAACCCCTTCGCAGTGTGGGAGTCCCAGTCAATATGTGGAAAGTTAAAATCCCCTACTATTACAACTTTCTGTTTCTTACATCGGTCTGCTATCTCTCTACAGATTTGCTCCTCCAATTCTCTCTGACTATTGGGAGGTCTATAATACAACCCTATTAGTGTGGTCACACCTTTCCCGTTCCTCAGTTCCACCCATATGGCCTCTGTAGACAAGCCCTCAGGGCTGTCCTGTCTACGCACAGCTATGATATTCTCCCTGACTAGTAATGCCACTCCTCCCCCTTTCATCCCTCCCCCTCTGTCACGTCTGAAACAATGGAACCCTGGAACATTAAGCTATCTGCTCTAACACTCTGGTTCCCCTCGAGTTAAAACCCCCTGAGCAGAACTAGCAAGGATCAGGTGCAACCTGTCCCGTCGGAACAGGTCCCGTCTTCCCTGGAACAAAGCCCAATTGTCCAGAAACATGAAGCCCTCCGTCCTGCACCATCTCCTTAGCCACATATTTAGCTGCATTAACTTTCTATTTCTAGCCTCACTAGCACGTGGCACGGGTAGCAATCCTGAGATTGCAACCTTGGAGGTCCTGTCCTTCAACTTTGCACCTAACTCCCTATACTCTCTTTGCAGGACCTCCTCCTTCTTCCTATTCACGTCATTGGTCCCTACATGGACCATGACATCTGGCTGCTCACCCTCCCTCCTGAGAATACTGAGAACTCGATCCGAGATATCGCGGACCCCGGCACCAGGGAGGCAACTGACCATCTGGGATTCTCGATCTCTCCCACAGGACCTTTTATCTGTCCCCGTAACTATTGAATCCCCTATCACTTCTGCTCTCCTCTTTTCCCTCCTTCCCTTCTGAGCTGAGGGTCCAGTCTCGGTGCCAGAGACGCAACCACTACAACTTGTCCCTGGTAGGTGTCCCCACCAACAGTTCCTAAAACGGTATACTTATTATTGATGAGAACGGCCTCAGGGGTGCTCTGCTCATTCGTCAATTCCCCTTCCCTCTCCTGACAGTCACCCAACTTCCTGTCTCCTGACTTTTAGGGGTGACTATCTCCCTGTAACTCCTTTCTATTTCTGCCTCTGCCTCACAAATGATCCGAAGTTCATCCAGCTCCAGCTCCAGTTCCCTAACTCGGTTTGTCAGGAGCTGCAGCTGGATGCACCTTTTACAGGTATAGTCATCAGGGACAATTGTGCTGTCCCTGACTTCCCACATACAGCATACGGAGCACTCGACTACCCTAACTGCTGCCTCCATTACCTACTCCTAAGTTAATTAAATTAATTAAAGGAACTTACCCGGCCTTACCTCACTAGGAGCAGGCTTGTCCTCAGCCTCTGCTTGCCGAAGCCTCTCGAGCCAAAGCCTCAAAGCTCCACTCCTACCCTGAGCCACTCACACACTGGCTGCTCCTCTTCAGTTACCCCTCCGTTTATTTGTCCCTGCTAATTATCTCAAGTACTCACTCCCTCTAATCAACCAATCAGCACTCTGTTTAACCCTTCAGTTGCCCTCCACTCTCCTTTTTAAAGCACACTCACCTGAGCTGCTTCCCAGCACTCAGTGCTCTCCCGAGCCTCTCGCTCCTCCTCCTGCTGCGACCGTTCCTCAATCACACTGTCTTTGAATAAGTGTTTCTAGCATAGTTCTGTGTCCAGGTAGAATGAACAGTGAATTATACTGATTATTTTGAATTTCCAAAACAAGTCTTAAGCCTATAGTTTAAACAAGTCCTGTTGAATAAAAGTTAAAAAGGAACTGATGGGAAAGTTAAGCAACACACACAAAATGCTGGAGGAACTCAGCGGGCCAGGCAGCATCGATTGAAAAGAGTACAGTCGACATTTCAGGCCAAGACCCCAGAGCAGATGGGAAAATTAACCTGTCCCGGTGGGAATTTGAATTCCTAAATTCCAAATTTTTTGGGGGGTGTTGCTCTCCTTCATTGCCTATAAAGTACACTGCTGGAACTTTGACCTCTTTCAGATGAAGTAACTTCATCTCCCACTCTTTACCCTCCTCTGACCTCAGCCCCATCCCTTGCCGTGTCTTCACCATCCCCTCTGACCTTCCCCTCTCGGAGGCAGAACGTTCTGTCCTTAGCAAGGACCTCACTTTTGTCGGCCTCAGTCCACACCTCAGTGAGTTCTCTGCCCGCCATGACGCTGAACTCTTCTTCCGTCGCCTACATTTCCAAGCCGACTTCTTTGGCAGGGATTCCCCTCCCCCTACTGATGACCCCTTCTCCCGTCTTCAACCCTCCTCCTCCTCCTGGACACCCCGTCCTGGCCATCTACCTACACTCGATCTTTCTATCTCCAACTGTCGCCAAGACATCAACCGTCTCAACTTCACCACTCCTCTCTCCTGTTCCAACCTCACTCCCTCTGAACGCACTGTCCTCCACTCTCTCCACACTAATCCCTACCTCACCATCAAACCGGCTGACAAAGGTGGTGCTGTAGTAGTCTGGCGGACGGACCTCTACCTCACTGAGGCCAAACAGCAGCTCTCTGACACCTCCTCTTACTTACCCCTGGAACAGGACCCCACCAAAAAACATCAAACCATTCCCTCCCGTACCATCACTGCCCTTATCAACTCCAGAGACCTTCCATCCTCAGCCGCTAAACTCATAATTCCCACAGCCCATACTGCTCGGTTTTACCTCCTCCCCAAGATCCACAAGCCTGACTGTCCCAGTAGACCCATTGTTTCTGCCTGCTCCTGTCCCACTGAACTTGTATCTGCCTACCTGGACTCCATTTTGTCACACATAGTTCAGTCCCTCCCCACCTACATCCGGGATACATCCCATGCCCTCCACCTCTTCAATAACTTCCAGTTCCCTGGTCCCAACTGCTTCATTTTCACTATGGATGTCCAATCCTTATACACCTCTATTCCCCATGACGAAGGCCTCAAAGCCGTCCGCTACTTTCTGGACAATAGACCTCACCAGTTCCCCACCACCACTACCCTCCTCCGGTTGGCAGAAATGGTACTCACACTTAATAACTTCTCTTTTGGCTCGTCCCACTTTCTTCAGACCAAGGGTGTAGCTATGGGCACTCGCATGGGCCCCAGCTATGCCTGCTTCTTTGTTGGTTATGTGGAACAGTCTGTGCTCCAAACCTATTCTGGTACTGCTCCCCAACTTTTCCTTCGCTACATTGACGACTACATTGGTGCTGCTTCCTGAACCCATGCTGAGCTCGACAATTTCATCGACTTTACTTCAAACTTCCACCCAGCCCTCAAATTCACTTGGTCTATCTCGGACACTTCTCTCCCCTTTCTCGATCTCTTGGTCTCCGTCTCTGGAGACAGACTGTCCACTGACATCTTCTACAAGCCCACTGAATCTCATAACTACCTCGACAATGTTAGAAAGTGTATGGTTATGCACTTTGGCAGAAGTAATAAACGGGCAGACTATTATTTAAATGGGGAAAGAATTCAAAGTTCTGAGATGCAACGGGACTTGGGAGCCCTTGGTTAACCTCCAGGTTGGGTCGGTAGTGAAGAAGGCGAATGCAATGTTCATTTCTAGAGGAATAGAGTATAGGAGCAGGGATGTGATGTTGAGGCTCTATAAGGCGCTGGTGAGACCTCACTTGGAGTACTGTGGGCAGTTTTGGTCTCCTTATTTAAGAAAGGATGTGCTGACGTTGGAGAGGGTACAGAGAAGATTCACTAGAATGATTCCAGGAATGAGAGGGTTAACATATGAGGAACGTTTGTCTGCTCTTGGACTGTATTCCTTGGAGTTTAGAAGAATGAGGGGAGACCTCATAGAAACATTTTGAATGTTGAAAGGCATGGACAGAGTGGATGTGGCAAAGTTGTTTCGTATGATGGGGGAGTCTAGTACGAGAGGGCATGACAAGGATTGAAGGGCGCCCATTCAGAACAGAAATGCGAAGAAATTTTTTTAGCCAGAGGGTGGTGAATCTATGGAATTTTTTGCCACGGGCAGCAGTGGAGGCCAAGTCATTGGGTGTATTTAAGGCAGAGATTGATAGGTATCTGACTAGCCAGGGCATCAAAGGTTATGGTGAGAAAGCGGGGGAGTGGGACTAAATGGGAGAATGGATCAGCTCATGATAAAATGGCCGAGCAGACTTGATGGGCCGAATGGCCGGCTTCTGCTCCTTTGTCTTATGGTCTTATGGTCTTATACCTCTTCCCACCCTGCCACATGCAAAAATGCCATTCCCTATTCCCAGTTCCTCCGTCTCCACCGCATCTGCTCCTAGGATGAAGCTTTCCATTCCAAGACATCTCAAATGTCCTCTTTCTTTAAGGATCGTGGTTTCCCTTCTATCGTCATCAATGATGCCCTCACCCGCATCTCCTCCATTTCCTGCACTTTAGCCCTCACCCCATCCTCCCACCCCTCCAGGGTCAAAGTTCCCCTTGTCCTCACCTACCACCCCACCAGCCTCCGGATCTAGCACATTATTCTCCGCAACTTCCGCCACCTTCAACAGGACCCCACCACTAAGCATAACTTTCCCTCTCCACCTCTCTCCGCTTTCCGCAGGGATCGGTCCCTCTGCGACTCCCTGATTCACACGTCCCTCCCTAGGATCTCCCACCCGGCACTTATCCCTGTAAGCGTAAGTGCTACACCTGTCCCTACACCTCCTCTTTTGTCACCACTCAGGGCCCCAAACAGTCCTTCCAGGTGAGGCAACACTTCACTTGTGAGTCTGTTGGGGTCATCAATTGCATCCGGTGCTCCCAGTGCGGCCTCCTCTACATCGGTGAAACCTGACGCAGATTGGGGGACCGCTTCGTTGAGCACCTCCACTCCGTCCGCCAAAACAGACGGGATCTCCCAGTTGCCACCCACTTCAACTCTGCTTCACATTCCCATTCGGATATGTATATACATGGCCTCCTCTACTGCCATGATGAGGCTAAACTCAGGTTGGAGGAGCAACACCTCATATACCGTCTAGGTAGTCTCCAGCCCCTTGGTATGAACATAGAATTCTCCAACTTCTGGTAATTCCCTCCCCTTCCCTTCCCCTATCCCTATTTCACTCTGCCCCCTCCCCCAGCTGTCTATCACCTCCCTCATGGTTCCGCCTCCTTCTGCTACCCATTGTGTTTTCCCCTATTCCTTCTTCACCTTTCCTACCTATCACCTCCCTGCTTCCCCTCTCCCACCCCTTTATCTTTCCCCTTTCTGGTTTTTCACCTGGAACCTACCAGCCTTCTCCTTCCCACCCTCCTCCCACCTTCCTTATAGGGCCTCTGCCCCTTCCCTTTTCAGTCCTGATGAAGGGTTCCTGCCCGAAACATTGTCTGATTGTTTCCACGGATGCTGCCCAACCTGCTGAGTTCCTCCAGCGTGTTGTGAGTGTTGCTTTGACCCCAGCATCTGCAGAGTATTTTGTGAAGTAACTTCAATGTGTGTAACCTCTCACTTCTACAGATGGGCAACAGTTTTAATGTTCAGTCAATTTGATTAATAAATTGCTTTTAGGAAATAGTCTGACCCGGTGGGTGACAAAGGAAAATCAGATGCTATTGGCTACATATATCACCCTGAGAAGACTTTTATTAGATTAGATTAGATTGGATTCAACTTTATTGTCATTGTGCCGAGTACAGATACAAAGCCAATGAAATGCAGTTAGCATCTAACCAGAAATGCAAAGAATAGTGTTGTTTACAAAATAACTGTGAATAAAAAGTAAGTGCTACAGCACACAAATATAAAAGTACTGAGACAGTACAATATGGGTGCAATACTGTTTAGCGCTGTGATGTGAGATTCAGCAGGCTCACAGCCCCAGGGAAGAAGCTCTTCCTGTGCCTGCTGGTGCGGGAGCGGAGGCTCCTGTAGCACCTACCGGATGGGAGGAGAGTAAAAAGTCCATGGTTAGGGTGAGATGCATCCCTGATAATGCTTTTCACCCTGCCCAGACTGCGTTTATGGTAGATGTTCTCACTGGTAGGCAATTGGGTGCCGATAATCCGCTGGGCAGTTTTCACCACACGCTAGAGCGCTTTGCGGTCCGATATGGGACAATTGCCATACCACACTGAGAGGCAGTTGGTGAGTATGCTCTCAGTGGTACAGCAGTAAAAGTCTGTCAGTATCCTGGGACAGGGTGAGCTTTCTTGATGCTTCGCAGGAAATAAAGATGCTGTTGCGCCATTTTGATCAGGATGGAGGAGTTCAGGGACCAGGTGAGATCCTCGGAAATGTGGACACCAAGAAATTTGAAGCTTGATACATGCTCCACTACAGCTCCGTTGATGTAGGTGGGGACGTGAGTGTGGCTCCTAGCATGTTAATTGTGCCATAGTATGACCATGTGTTGTAAATATCCAGACTAGTGCATTAGGGAATAACTTCATCAACTTCTTCAGAAATTAAAATTGGCACTTTCCTGTTAGTTGCTTTTGTACATTTTAATACTTGCTTGCATCATACACTGGGGTGCTTTCAACAGTTATCTGGCCTTTGGCCAGGAGCAGATATTGTCAGGTGGTGCCCAACCTTCATAGAGTGCTTCAGCCCTTAATCACTACACTCTCCAGCTGGCAGGTCAGCAATGGTAACCAAGTCACTGCCCATCTGCTCCTGACTTCCAGCTCAGCTCCACTCGCCTGCTCCATATCCAGCCAGAGGCTGTTTCTGCTTCCTCCCCCATCCTGCCAGCTGCTTGGTTCTTGCTCTTTTCAGCAAGTCTCAGCACAGACAGCAACCTCCATGGTGACCTGCTGGAGCCCTCTGCAGCCGATCTCCATGGGAAATAGCCATGTCTCCTTTGTCCCTGCACTCCTGGACAGAGGACTGGTCCTTCAGGGCCTTCCTCTCGCAGCCAGAGCAGCCTTGGTAGAAGAGATTGTCTTACGTTTACCAGGGAGTCTGGTTTTGTTGATCTTCTTCAACCAGGCTTCAGTCTGCTTTACAGTGTTGGTGATTTAAACCATTAAACCAGACTGTATTAAACCATTTTCCATCACACTTTACTGGGTTGTCCTCTATGGATGGAATGATTTCTCGCTGTACTTGAAGACTGAACTTGCTAGTAAACTTGCTCTTTTTGATCGCCATACATCTGGATTTCCTGGCCTTGAAGATCATCCTAGCCCAGGTAGCTATGTTGTCCAGGTTTTCCACTATCCACCTTGCTTGGACATGGGTTACAATGGTCACTGTGAACCCCACAATGCAGGTTGTCAGATGCTGGGCTGCAACTCTGGGGCTCGGGTTACGTCTGCTTCTGCTGATATGAGGAGGTTCATATCCATGACACACAAATGGGAGACATGGTACAGCTGATTAGAATCCCTTTTTGGAGGTCTTGCCAACTGGTTGTAAAGTGGGCTGAAGTGAAGTGTTGCTTGAATCCTCCTAGGTAGCTGGTGACCATGTCTTGCGTTAATGCCGGGATATGGTAGTGGTCCAGACAAGCCTGGATGAGGATGTGTGGGATTATTCCATAGGCGTAGGCTTGGTCTAACCAGACGACTGTTAAGTCGACTTTCTTCTGTCTGGCCTTGTGGATTATTGAGGTGTGTTCAAGGCACCCAGAAAAACCTTTCTGGATGGATGTGTTGATATAGTGGTTTTCCATTAAGTAAGAGGTCTGCCTTCTCCCATTTTCTGAGAAGAATACCTTGCACTCCATGATAAGGAGGGTGATCATCCTAAACTGGGTGATTGCGGAGTAATCTTCTTCCTTGGGAACAAAGCATCCTTCAGCCGTTTTCCGGCTTGGTGGGATAGAGCCTTTGGTCCAAATCTTCCTCATTATCTTCCACAACCTCCAGAGGAGTTTGGGCATTTCTTAAATACACTGTAGGGTACACTTGGTCCTGGCACTGCAGATGACTTTGCTCTCTTGATGATATCCTGGACCTCCTGCCACGTGGGCTCTGCCATGTTCAGCTCAGTTGCTGCAATTCTTGGTTGAGGGACTTCTGGATTAAATTTTTGACCCTGATTCCTGCGGGTATCTCTGTGTGATTTCCACAGAAATTCTTCCACCTCATGCTTTGAGCTGGTTAGGGTGCCAGATTTTCGCTGATTGGGAAGACCCCCAGTGAATCTGAATGGGTCTTTAACAAACTGCGCTCTCCTCTCTTTCTTCCTTCTTCGTTTTTGCAGCTGCGCCACCCTCCTAAGCTTACACAGCCATTCACACAGTTCGCTGGTTAGATCTTTGACACCTTTTTCGTCAGGTGAACCATTTTTGAATTGTTTGCTCAGGATCTTTATCTTGCACCTCAGGTGGTGAATCTCCCTTTCCCTCCTGTTTGGATACCTTGATGGAAATCGCTGTTTAGCAAAGTTGAACACAATGGCTGTGAGGGAGTCAATTTTCCAGTACGCAGGTCCTGCCAATGTAGCTTCTAGGATGCAATCCAGGTCGTCATCGAACTGCTTCTAAGTTACATTGTCTGCTGATCTAGGCCATCTAATCCTCTCTTTCCTTGATGAAAGTGTGGGGGCACTCAGTTGGTCTCTTCTTTGGCACTGGGACAGCTCAGGTACAGAGAGATCTTCAGGTCTTTGAGGTGCCAGAGTTCTCCATCTTCTCACTGGATGTAGAGACTGTGCAATATCTATTAATTGAAGGAGAACACTTATATTCACAATCTTCTCAGAAATTAATTCATCTGTACAGTAGGTTGCAATTCTTTTCTTCAATTTGTTTTCATCAGAGCCAATTGATAGTTGAAACAGTAGTTGCTTTAGTTATACTGTGCTTTATTGCTGACAGTAGAATTTACTGATGTCTCAGTAATTTAATCAGGTATTCGAGATGGATAATAGTGATATATTCAGACTTTAGACTGTACAGTAGCCAATGGTCATAGAGTTCACAGGAACTGTGGTGTACAAAGGCTGTTGAAAATCTAATCGAGAAGAAAAGAAAACCTTACGAAAGATTAAAAAAACTGGGTAATGATAGAGATCCAGAAGGTTATAAGGCTAGCAGAAAGGAGCTTAAGAATTAAATTATGAGAGCCAGAAGGGGCCATGAGAAGGCCTTGGCGAGCAGAATTAAAGAAAACCCCAAGGCATTATCTAAGTATATGAAGAGCAAGAGGATAAGATGTGAGAGAATAGGACCAATCAAGTGTGACAATGGAAAAGTGTGTATGGAAACAGAGGAGATAGCTGAGGTACTTAATGAATACTTTGCTTCAATATTCACTACGGAAAAGGATCTTGGCGATTGTAGGGATGACTTACAGTGGATTGAAAAGCATGAACATATAGACATTAAGAAAGAGGATGCGCTGGAACTTTTGGAAAGTATTAAGTTGGATAAGTTTCTGGGACCGGATGAGATGTACTCCAAGCTAATGTGGGAGGCAAGGGAGGAGATTGCTGAGCCTCTGGCAATGATCTTTGCATCATCAATGGGGACAGGGGAGGTTCCAGAGGATTGGAGGGTTGCAAATGTTGTTCCCTCATTCAAGAAAGGGAGTAGAGACAGCCGAGGAAATTATAGACCAGTAAGTCTTACTTCAGTGCTTGGTAAGTTGATGGAAAAGATCCTGAGAGGCAGGATTTATGAACATTTGGAGAGGCATAATATGATTAGGAATAGTCAGCATGACTTTGTCAAAGGCAGATCGTGCCTTTTAAGCCTGATTGAATTTTTTGAGGATGTGACTAAACACGTTGATGAAGGTAGGGCAGTAGATGTAGTATATATGGATTTCAGCAAGGCATTTGACAAGGTACCCCATGGAAGGCTTATTGAGAAAGTAAGGACCAAAAGACCATAAGACAAAGGAGCAGAAGTCAGCCATTTGGCCCTTCGAGTCTGCTCTGCCATTTTATCATGAGCTGATCCATTTTATCCTATTTAGTCCCACTGCCCCGCCTTCTCACCATAACCTTTGATGCCCTGGCTACTCAGATACCTATCAATCTCTGCCTTAAATACACCCAATGACTTGGCCTCCACTGCTGCCCGTGGCAACAAATTCCATAGATTCACGACCCTCTGGCTAAAAAAATTTCTTTGCATTTCTGTTCTGAATGGGCACCTTTTAATCCTTAAGTCATACCCTCTTGTACTAGACTCCCCCATCATAGGAAACAACTTTGCCACATCCACTCTGTCCATGCCTTTCAACATTCGAAATGTTTCTGTGAGGTCTCCCTTCATTCTTCTAAACTCCAAGGAATACAGTCCAAGAGTGGACAAACGTTCTTCATATGTTAACCCTCTCATTCCCAGAATTATTCTAGTGAATCTTCTCTGTACCCTCTCCAACGTCAGCACATCCTTTCTTAAATAAGGAGACCAAAACTGCCCACAGTACCCCAAGTGAGGTCTCGCCAGCGCCTTATAGAGCCTCAACATCACATCCCTGCTCCTATACTCTATTCCTCTAGAAATGAATGCCAACATTGCATTCGCCTTCTTCACCACTGACTCAACCTGGAGGTTAACCTTAAGGGTATCCTGCATGATGGCTCCCAAGTCCCGTTACAGCTCAGAACTTTGAATTCTTTCCCCATTTAAATAATAGTCTGCCCGTTTATTTTTTCTGCCAAAGTGCATAACCGTACACTTTCCAACATTGTATTTCATTTGCTACTTCTTTGCCCATTCTTCCAATCTATCCAAGTCTGTTTGCAGACTCTCTGTTTCCTCAGCATTACTGGCCCCTCCACTTATCTTCGTATCGTCAGCAAACTTAGCCACAAATCCATCTATTCTATAATCCAAATCGTTGATATACAATGTAAAAAGAAGCGACCCTAACACGGACCCCTGTGAAACACCACTGGTAACCAGCAGACAACCAGAATAGGATCCCTTTATTCCCACTCTCTGTTTCCTGCCAATCAGCCAACACTCTATCCACATATGTAACTTTCCCGTAATTCCATGGGCTGTTATCTTGTTAAGTAGCCTCATGTGTGGCACCTTGTCAAAGGCCTTCTGAAAATCCAAATATACAACATCCACTGCATCTCCCTTGTCTAGCCTACTTGTAATTTCCTCAAAAAATTGTATAGGTTTGTCAGGCAGGATTTTCCTTTAAGGAATCCATGCTGAGTTCTGCCTATCTTGTCATATGCCTCCAGGTACTCTGTAACCTAATCCTTGACAATCGACTCCAACAAATTCCCAACCACCGATGTCAAGCTAACAGGTCTATAATTTCCTTTTTGCTTCCTTGCCCCCTTCTTAAATAGCGGAGTGACATTTGCAATCTTCCAGTCCTCCGGAACTAGGCCAGTATCTATCGACTTTTGAAAGATCATCACTAATGCCTCCGCAATCTCCACAGCTACTTCCTTCAGAACACGAGGGTGCATTCCATCTGGTCCCGGAGATTTATCTACCTTTAGATGTGACAAGAATACACATAGATGTTAGCTGTCCTGTGTGATCAGGAGTTGGTCTGCCACCTGTCTTCGGGAGAGAGAGAGATAAGGAAGACAATGGAGCAGCATTTGGAGATGTGTAATGAAGGGACGGGAGAGAGAGCTGTCTAGAGCGGCTCCCCCTTTGAACCCTGAACTGTTTGAAGTGATGGACAGGCGATACCCCAGCAGGGGGATAAAAAGGGACAGGTTCGCTAAGGCAGGACACACACGACACTACGAGGTAATGAGACCCTGGAAGCGGTGCCCCCTCCTGCAAGTCGGCGGGAGTCTTTGGAAGGCTGGTTGCGGAACCAAGCCTCAGACGCACAGGGTGGAAAGGTACGATCAGCGGGAACCTGGTGTGTGTCCGCCCTTGCTTGGGTGCCAGGTTCACTGCAGAGGATCGACCGCATCTGGAGGAGGAGTCACAGTCGGTGACCTCAGGTGACATCACAAAGGACTCGCCCAAAAGCTGCTTGTGAGCAATATCACAGGTCTGTGTGTGGAAGCCGTTTTGAATGATCATTCGTTCTTGTTCTCTCTCTCCTTCCCCCCACATTGTCCATCGCCATGGCAACGATTATTGCGAACTGAACTAAATTGAACTGGACTTTGTGTCACTTTGAAATTGGTCATTTACCCCTAGACAACGATAGAGCTTGATTGATCTTGTTATCTTAATTCTCTGCACATGTGTGTTTATCATTGCTGAACTGTTGCATTTATTATCCTTTTGATTACTGTCACTTGTTTCTTTAATAAAACTTTATTAGTTCTAGTAATCCAGACTCCAACTGAGTGATCCATTTCTGCTGGTTTGGCAACCCAGTTACGGGGTACGTAACATAGACTATTCAGCTTCCTGAGTACTTCCTCTGTCGTAATTGTGATTGCGCACACTTCTCGTCCAGTTCCTCCGCCATCTCCTTACCTCCCATAACAATTTCTCCAGCATCATTTTCTATTGGTCTTATATCTACTCTCATCTGTCTTTTACTCTTTATATACTTGAAAAAGCTTTTAGTATCCTCTTTGATATTATTTGCCAGTTTCCTTTCATGGTTAATCTTTTCCCTCTTAATGACCTTCTTAGTTTCCTTTTGTAAGCTTTTAAAAACTTCCCAATTCTCTGTCTTCCCACTAATTTTTACTTCCTTGTGTGCCCTCTCCTTTGCTTTAACTTTGGCTTTGGCTTCTCTTGTCAACCACGGTTGCATCCTTTTTCCATTCGAAAATTTCTTCTTTTGTGGAATATACCTGTCTTGCACCTTCCTCACTTCTCGCATAAACTCCAGCCACTGCTGCTCTGCCATCTTTCCCGCCAGTGTCCCTTTCCAGTCAACTTTGGCCAGTTGCTCTCTCATGCCACTGTAATTTCCTTTACTCCACTGAAATACCGACACATCAGATTTCGGCTTCGCTTTTTCAAATTTCACAGTGAACTCAATCATGTTATGAGCACTGCCTCCTAAGGGTTCTTTCACCTCAACCTCTCTAATCACCTCCGGTTCATTACACAATATCCAATCCAGTACAGCCGATCCCCTAGTGGGCTCAACAACAAGCTGTTCTAAAAAGCCATCTCGCAGACATTCTGCAAATTCTCTCTCTTGAGATCCAGTGCCGACCTGATTTTCCCAATCCACTCACATGTTAAAATCCCCCACAATTATCATAACACTGCCCTTCTGACAAGCCTTTTCTGTTTAGGAAGCATGGGATCCAAGGGGATCTTGCTTTGTGGATTCAGAATGGGCTTGCCCACACAAGGCAAAGAGTGGTTGTAGACAGGTCATATTCTACTTGGAGGTTGGTCACCAGTGGTGTGCTTCAGGGATCTGTTCTGGGACGCCTACTCTTTGTGATTTTTATAAATGCCTGGATGATGAAGTGGAGGGATGGGTTAGTAAATTTGCTGATGACACAAAGGTTGGTGGTGTTGTGGATAGTGTGGAGGGCTGTCAGAGGTTACAGTGGGACATTAATAGGATACAAAACTTGGCTATGGAGTGGCAGATGGAGTTCAACCCAGAGACGTGTGAGGTGGTTCATTTTGGTAGATCAAATATGATGGCAGAATATAGTGTTAATGGTAAGACTCTTGGCGGTGTGGAGGATCAGAGGAATCTTGGGGTCCGAGTCCATAGGACACTCAATACTGCTGTGCAGGTTGACTCTGTGGTTAAGAAGGCAGATGGTTCATTGGCCTCCATCAACCATGGGATTGAGTTTAAGAGCCAAGAGGTAATGTTGCAGCTGTATAGGACCCTGGTCAGACCCCACTTGGAGTACTGTGCTCAGTTCTGGTCACCTCCCTACAGGAAGGATGTGGAAACTATAGAAAGGATGCAGAGGAGAATTACAAGGCTGTTTCTTGGATTGGGGAGCATGCTCTACGAGAATAGTTTGAGTGAACTTGTCCTTTTCTCCTTGGAGTGACGGAGGATGAGAGGTGACCTGATAGAGGTGTACAAGATAATGAGAGGCAGTGATCGTGTGGATAGTTGGAGGCTTTTTCCCCAGGGTTGAGATGGCTAACACAATAGGGCACACTTTTAAGGTGCTTGCAGATTTTTTTTAGCACAGAGTGGTGAGTACGTGGGATGGGTTTGCCAGCGACAGTGGTAGAGATGGATACAATAGAGTCTTGTAAGAGATTCCTGGATAGGTACATGGAGCTTAGAAAAATAGAGGGCTATGGAGAAGTCGAGTAATTTCTAAGGTAGGGACATGTTCGGCACAGCATTGTGGGCCAAAAGGCCTATATTGTGCAACACACATAAAAGTTGCTGGTGAACGCAGCAGGCCAGGCAGCATCTCTAGGAAGACGTGTAGTCGACGTTTCAGGCCGAGACCCTTCGTCAGGACTGTGTTCTGTGCTGTGTGTTTTCTATGTTTCTGTGTTTAAAGCCAGAACTAGGAAGATTATACATTTTAGTATTGGCTAAGGTGTTGCTATAGAAGGGAGGGCATAAGATTTTTAGATCATTTGGCTCTCCCAGGGAAGGCGGGACCTGTACAGAAGCAATGCCTGAACCAGAGGGGGACTAATATCCTAGCGGGAGGGTTTGTTAATGCAGCACGGTGTGGTTTAAACGTGCATTGCAGGGGCTGGCATCCAGAGTGCCAAAACAATTAGTGGAGAGGTTGTGGGGACAGATGTTGGTAAGACCTCAGACAAAGTTAGGAATCAAAATGTTGAGCATGGTGCGACTCATGTCCAGAGCTGCACATATTTCAATACAAGAAGTATTGTATAAAAGGCAGATAATAGTGCTGAAGATGAGGTAGTTGGTTTACAAACAGAGGCAAAGTATAGTGAGGAGAGGCTGTGGACAGGGCAAAACTGTAGTCAACGTGATGAATTGCAACATAAAAGGGTTCGACAAAATCAAAAAGGGTGAATACAGTACTGAAGGTGTTATATTTGATTGTGCGCGGTATATGGAATGAGGTAGATGAACGGTTATAGATTGGCAGGTATGATGTTGTAGGCATTACTGAATCATGGCTGAAGGAAGAATATAGTTGGGAGCTTAATGTTCAAGGATACAAAAGGACAAGCAGGAAGGCAGAGGGGTCAGTGTTGCTCTGTTGGTAAAAGAGGCAACATAGGGTCAGAAGATATTGAATCATTGTGAATAGAGCTAATGAATTGCAAGGGTAAAAAAGATCCTGATGGTAGTTGTATATAGACCCCCAACGAGAAGTAAGGATGTGGTCTACAAATTACAATGTGAGAGAGAAAATGCATTCTACAACAGTCACGGGGAATTTCGATATGCAGGTAGATTGGGAAAATCGGGTTGGTGCTGGATTCCAAGACGGGAAATTCCTAGAGCAGCTCGTGGTTAAGCCCGTTAGGGGATCAGCTATTCTGGATTGGGTGTGTGCAGTGAACCAGAATTGATTAGTGAGCTTAAGGTAAAAGAACCCTTAGGGGCAGTGATCATAATATGATCAAATTCACCCTGAAATTTGAGAAGGAGAAGCTAAAGTCAGATGTATCAGTATTACAGTGGAGTAAAAGGAAATACAGAGGCATGAGAGAAGAGTTGGCCAGAATTGATTGGAAAAGAACGCTGGCAGGGATGATGACAGAGTAGCAATGGCTGGAATTTCTGGAAACAATTCGGAAGGCACAGGATATATACGTCTCAAAGAGGAAGTACTCTAAAGGCAAGAGGACAGTATGGTGGTTAACAAGAGAAGACAAAGTCAACGTTAAAGCTATGATAGGGCAAAAATTAATGGGAAGTTTGAGGATTGGGAAGCTTTTAAAAACCAACTAAAAAGGTAATTAAGAAGATAAAGATGGAGCACAGAAGTAAGCTAACCAATAATATTAACGAGGATACCAGAGGTTCCTTCAGAAACATAGAGTGTGGATACTGGTCTGGTTGTAGTGTATATGGATTTCAGCAAGGCATTTGATAAGGTACGCCATGCAAGGCTTATTGAAAAAGTAAGGAGGCATGGAATCCAAGGGGACATTGCTTTGTGGATCCAGAACTGGCTTGCCCACAGAAGGCAAAGAGTGGTTGTAGACGGGTCATATTCTGCATGGAGGTTGGTCACCAGTGGTGTGCCTCAGGGATTTGTTCTGGGACTCTTACTTTTCGTGATTTTTATAAATGACCTGGATGAAGAAGTGGAGGGATGGGTTCGTAAGTTTGCTCATGACATAAAGGTTGGTGGTGTTGTGGATAGTGTGGAGGGCTGTCAGAGGTTACAGTGGGACATTAATAGGATACAAAACTTGGCTGAGGAGTGGCAGATGGAGTTCAACCCAGATAGGTGTGAGGTGGTTCATTTTGGTAGATCAAATATGATGGCAGAATATAGTGTTAATGGTAAGACTCTTGGCAGTGTGGAGGATCAGAGCAATCTTGGGGTCTGAGTCCATAGGACACTCAAAGCAGCTGCGCAGGTTGACTCTGTGGTTAAGAAGGCAGATGGTGCATTGGCCTTCATCAACCATGAGATCGAGTTTAAGAGCCAAGAGGTAATATTGCAGCTATATAGGACCCCGGTCAGAGCCCACTTGGAGTACTGTGCTCAGTTCTGGTCGCCTCACTACAGGAAGGATGTGGAAGCCATAGAAAGGGTGCAGAGGATATTTACAAGGATGTTGCCTGGATTGGGGAACATGCCTTATGAAAACTGGTTGAGTGAACTTGGCCTTTTCTCTTTGGAGTGACAGAGGATGAGAGGTGACCTGATAGAGGTGTATAAGATGATGAGAGGCATTGATCATGTGGATAGTCAGTGGCTTTTTCCAGGGTTTGGTCCACTTGAAGATCAGCGTGGTCATCTATGCCCTTGAGCTTAAAGACATGGGGGGAGACCTTAACTACTGAGGAAAAATAGTAGTGAAGTCATGGACTGTATCCAGATTACAAAAGAGGAAGTGCTTGAGGCAAATTAAGGTGGATAAGTCTCCAGGGTCTGATAAGGTGTTCCATCAGACCTTGTGGGAGGCAAGAGCTGGGCCCTATCAGAAATATTTAAAATGTCTTTACTCACGAGTGAGGTTCTGGAGGACTGGAGGATAACTAATGTTTTTCTGTTACTCAAGAAAGGTTATCAGACTAAACTGGGAAATTATAAGTCAGTGAGCCTGATGTTAGTAGGGGTAAATTATTAGAAGGTATTCCAAGGAACACGTATTTGGGTAGACAAGCTTGATCAGTGAATATCAACATGGTTTTGTACTTGCTACATCATACCTAAATGATTTTATCGAGTTACCAGGAAAGTTGATGAAGGAAAGACAGCGGGCATATTTGACATGGACTTCAGCAAGGCCTTTGACAAAGTTCCATGTGGGAGGCTGGTCCAGAGGATTCTGTCACTTGGCATTCAGGATAAAGTAGTAAATTGGATTCAACATTGGCTTTGCGAGACAAATCAGAGAGTGGTAGTGGATGGTTGCTTCTCTGACTTGGAGGCTTGTGACTGGAGTGCCGCAGGGATTATTGCTGGGTCCATTGTTGTTTGTCATCTATATCAATGATCTGGTTCATAATGTGGTAAACTGGATCAGTAACTTTGCAGATAACACCAAGATTAGAGATGTAGTGAAGAAGGTTATCAAATCCTACATTGGGATCTAGACCAGCTGGAAAAATTGGCTGAAAATGGCAGATGGAATTTAATGCAGACAACTGTGAGGTGTTGCACTTTGGGAGGACAAACAGGATCGGACTTTCACAGTGAACCATATGCCAATAAATATGCAGTAAAACAGAGGGTGCAGGAATACAAATCCATAATTCTTTGAATGTGCATCACAGGTAGAGAACATTGTAGAGAAATCTTCTAGCACATTTGCCTTCATAAAACTGAGTATAGTGTACAGGAGTTAGAATGTTATGTTGAAGTTGTATAAGATGTTGGTGAATTCTAAATTTAGAGTATTGTGTGCAGTTCTGGTAACCTATCTACAGGAAAGTTGTAAATAAGATTGAAACTACACAGAGAAGGTATACAAAGATGTTGCCAAGACTTGTAGACCTGTGTTATAGGGGAAGGTTGAAGACCTGCGTTATAGGGAAGGTTGAAGACCTGCGTTATAGGGGAAATTTGATTTGGTTAGGATTTTATTCCCTGGAACTTCAGAAAATGAGGGGAAATTTGATAGAGGTATACAAAAGTATGAGGGGCACAGATAGGGTAAGTGCAAGCCAGCATTTTCCACTGAGGTTAAGTGAGACTAGAACTGGAGGTCAGGGTTAAGGGTGAATATTTAAGGGGAATCTGAGGGGAATCTTCTTCACAAGCATGAAATGAGTTGCCAGTAGAAGTGGTAAATATGGGTTGGTTGCAACGTTTAAGAGAAGTTGGAAATAGTACATGGTAAGAAAGGTTATGGATTTCTAAGGTCCAGGCATGAGTCAATGGAACTAAGCAGAATAAATGTTTGGCATGGACATGATGGGCCAAAGACGGCCTGCTTTTTGTGCTGTAGTGCTCTATTACTGTATAATGAAGGAAGTCTAATTTGGGATGTGGGACATTAAACTGTTCATTTTATCTAACCATTTTTATAATTAAAAAGGCGTCCCAATGTCTTGCTTTTTGTCATGTGCTATTCTGTTGTAATGTATTGCAACTTGTATTCTTTACTAAATTTTCCTCTAGTTCTTAGTAACAAGCATATGCTGCTTCACTGTGAGTATTGTGTGACGCATGGCCAAGTGGTTAGGGCGTTGGACTAGCGATCTGAAGGTTGTGGGTTCGAGCCTTGGCCGAGGCAGCATGTGTATCCATGAGCAAGGCACTTAACCACAAAATGCTTCATCTACCCAGCTGAAAATGGGTACCGGCAAAAAATGCTGGGGGTTAACCTCACGATAGACTGGCGTCCTATCCGGGGCGGAGTCTCGTACTCTCAGTCGCTTCATGCCACGGAAACCGGCATAAGCACTAGCCTGATGGGCCACAAGGCTTGTGACAGACTTTAATCTTTACTGTGAGTGATTAGTTTCCAGCTTTGTGTGTTTTTTTTTTAATTTTGGCATCCAATAGCAAATTCAACACATCTGCTGATTGGTAAACTGTCTTTTGATCCCAAGGAGATGATACAATGACGGGTGATGGAGGAGAGTATCTTAGACCAGAGGACCTAAAAGAACTTGGAGATGACTCCCTACCCAGCAGTCGGTACCTAGACAACATGATGTACAGAGGAATAGGACGCCTTGGAGAGCGCTCAGATAGGTATCTTTGGTCTTGGTTTCTTTTGGCAAGCCTGATTAAAATGTTGCATTAACTGATTGATGGTTAAACTATGTTAAAATTTGCCAAGAAAAATTCCAGCATCAAACAGATTTGCCTAGAATGCACTGTGTTTGCTCCCAGGAAGTTAATGGAACATATTCTTATGTCTGGCCGAAGACTTTGTACCCTCATAAAATCACTAAGATTTTATGTGCTAAATTTTGGAAGAAGGCAAGCTGTCAGAAAAGAGCAAAACTACACCTCAGGAAAGTTCACAAACCTGGTGGTAGTATTTTCTGTGTTCTGCCACATTTTGATTCCTTTTGATTTCAGGAGGTTTTATCACTAGTTTGTCTGTATTGTTTACTTCGGTGTTTAGATAAGGCCTAAGATAAATTCATCCTTAATTTGTTAAATGTTTCTCCATCTAATCATAAATTTATGATGCCTTCCACATGCCAAATTCCTTCATAGGTATTTAAACGTCTTGAATTGTCAATTCACAGAGAAGTCAATTTTCTTTGTTTCCTTCTCTAATACCTGATCAAAATTTAAAGGTTAAAAATTCAAAATTTCAAAGTAAATTTATTATCAAAGTACATACAGTATATGTCCACCACATGGAACCCTGAGATTCATTTTCTTACAGGCATTCACATTAAATGCAAGAAATACAATAGAATCAATGGAAGACCAAATCCAAAGGATGAACCAAAAACCGAAGTGCAGAAGACAACAAATTGTGCAAATACAACATGAAAAATAAATAAATAAATAAATAAATAAATAAATAAGCAATAAATATCGAGAATGTAAGATGCAGAGTCCTTGAAAGTGAGTCTATACATTGTGAGAACATTTTAGCAATGCATTTGAGTAAAGTTATCCCCTTTAGTTCAAGAGATGAATGGTTGGGGGTAATAACAGTTCCTGAAACACATGGTGTGGGTCCTGACTCTCCTATACCTTCTTCCTGATGGCAGCAGCAAGAAAGTTGAGGGCTATCCAGAGGCTGTGCCTCGTTGTCCTAGAATCCCTCACCATGGGAAACGTTCTTTCTACATCTACTCTGTCTAGGCCTTTCAGTATTTGAAAGCTTTTAATGAGATCCCTCTTTATCCTTCTAAATTCCAGTAAGGAAAGACCTAGAGATATCAAATGTTCTTCGTATGATTCCCAGAATCATCCTTGTGAACTTCCTCTGATCACTCTCCAATGCCAGCACATCTTTTCTTAGATGAGGAGCCCAGAAGTGTTCATAATACTCTAAGTGAGGCCACACCAGTGCTTTAGAAAGCTTCATACTTTCCCAGGAACTCAAGCCATTGTTGCTCTGCTGTCATCCCTGCCAGCACACCTTCAAATTTGCTTTGGCCAAATCCTCTCTCATACCACTGTAATTTCCCTTACTCCACTGAAATGCTGCTACGTCAGACTTTACTTTGTCTCTATCAAATTTCAAGTTGAACTCAATCATATTGTGATCTCTGACTCCTAAGGATTCTTCTACCTTAAGCTCCCTAATCACCTCTGGTTCATCACATAACACCTAATCCAATATAGCTGATCCCCTAGTAGGCTCATCGACAAACTGCTCTAAAAAGCCATCTTGTAGGCATTCAACAAACTCACTCTCTTGAGATCCATTTGCAACTTGATTTTCCCAATCGGCCTGCATGTTGAAATCTCCCATGACTATCATAACATTGTCCTTTTGACATGCCTTTTCTATTTCCTGTTGTAATCTGTGGTCCACATCCCAGCTACTATTGGGAGGCCTGTATATACTGTAACTGCCATCAGGGTCCTTTTATCCTTGCATTTTCTAAACTCAACCCACAAGGATTCAACATCTTCTGATCCTATGTCACATCTTTCTACCGATTTGATGTCATTATTTACCAGTAGAGCCACACCACCCCCTCTGCCTACCTTCCTATCCCTCTGATATAAGGTGTGACCTTGGACATTCAGCTCCCAGCTACAACCATCCTTCAGTCACGATTCAGTGATGGCCATAACATCATACCCGACAATTTGTAAAAGTGTAACAAGATCATCCACCTTATTTCTTATACTCTGTGCACTGAGATATAACACTCTGAGTACTGTGTTTGCTACCCATTTTGATTCTGCATCCCTGATGTACTGATACTCATCCTGCTGACTGCAATTTTGTTCCATCGTCTGGCCGCCCTTCCTGACGGTGTGACTGCATACTATCTTTGCTTTTTTACCATTCTGAGTCTCTTCAGTCCAGTTCCCATCCCCCTGCCAAATTAGTTTAAACCCTCCCCACAGCTCTAACAAACTTGCCCACGAGAATATTAGTCCTCCTCAGGTTCAGGTGCAACCCGGCACTTTTGAATGGGTCATACCTCCCCCAGAAGAGATCCCGATGATCTAAGAACCTGAAGCCCTGCCCCCTGCACCGGCTTCTCAGCCATGCATTAATTTGCAAATCATCCTGTTTCTACCCTCTCTGGCATGTGGCACAGGTAGCAATCCAGAAATTACTACTCGGAAGGTCCTGCTTCTCAGCTTATTAAGTTCCCTAACTTCTCTTTTCAGGACCTCTTTGCTTTTCCTTCCTATGTCATTGGTACTAATATGTACCAAGACATCTGGCTGCTCTCCCTGCCTCGTTCAAAATGTTGTGGACACAATCTGAGACGTCCCTGACCCTGGCACCTGGGCGGCAACATAGCATTCATGTCCACAGAATCTCCTGATTATTGAGTCTCCTATCACTTTGCTTTCCTCTTCTCTCTCTTTCCCTTCTGCACCATGGACCCATGCTCAGTGCCAGTAACCCAGTCTCCATGACATTGCCCTGGGAGGTCATCCCCCACAACATTATCCAAAATATAGGTGATCAGACATGGGGAGGGTTTTACCCAAGGTGGACTTGACAATATTCTCTACCTTTTGTTAGCTTTTCCATTCAAGAATATTGCTGTTTCCATCCCAGTCCTTGATGCAATCAGTCAATATACTACTTTCCATTGCACATCTATAGAAGTTTTTCAAAGTTTTGATGACATGCTAAATCTTTGCAAACTTCTAAGAAGGTAGAGGTGCTGTCATGCTTTCTTCATAATGGCACTTATGTGCTGGACCCAGGACAGATCCTCGGTGAAATGATAAAGCTGCTGGGTCTCCTCACCTCCGATTCCCCTGATGAGGACTGGCTTGTGGACTCTGGTTTCCTCATCTTGAAGTCAATATTCAGCTCCTTGGTCTTACTGACATGGAATGTGAAGTTGTTGTTATAGTGGCACCTCTTAGCCAGTTTTTCAATCTCCCTCCTATATGCTGTCAATTTTTTTTAAAGTGGGTTCTTTTGGGTTTCTTATTTTGTGGCTCCTTGTGAGGAGACAAATCACAGGGTTGTATGATATATACATACTTTGATAATAAATGAACTTTGACTTGTCATCACAGTTGATTTGGCCAAGTACAGCAGGGAACTCAAATAGCACGTTAAGAAAGGTGTGGTATTTGCTTCCTACTGTATACTTTGAGGGCCAATATGACATAGTAGTTGTGGTGTTGTAATTGATTTTATCAGACAAAGTAATGAGAGTAGAGACTGGGAAGGGAACACATCAACATTCATACTTTTGATCAGTAGATGAAACTACTTTGCTTATTGTAATCCTTTCAAGTTTTTTTAAAGTATCCCAGTATGGTTCAAGGGAGAGTTACCAAACAAATTAAAGACACTGAGCCGTTTTAGATCTTCAGACAGATAACCTGAAACTTGGACAAAAAGAAGTTTTACAAATCATTTTAAGGGAGTCAAATTTCAAGGAGTGAATTCCACCCCTCCCAAAGTTGATTGATTTAAAGAGGTCTGAAGGTGACAGCAATTTCATATCATGATGCTGGATTAAATTACAGAGATAGGAAGGGATGAGGCCTGGAAGTGATCGAAAAATATATCTTTAAAATTTAAAATATTACTGGTCCACACACAAACACAGGCACCCATGAGTGAATGAACAGGACTCAGCAGAATTATTTAGCGCAGGAGGATGGAAGGCCAGAAAAGAGAGCATTGCAGGAATTAACTGTAAAGGTAATAGACCATAAGACATAGGAGCAGAATTAGGCCATCTGGCCCATTGAGTCTGCTTCACCATTCAATCATGGTTGATCCTTTGTTTCTACCTCCTCTTCAACCCCAGTTCCCAGCCTTCTCCCCGTAACCTTTGATGCCATGTCCAATCAAGAACCTATCAATCTCTGCCTTAAATACACCCAACGACCTGGCCTTCACAGCTGCATGTGGCAACAAATTCCACAAATTCACATCCTTTGGCTACAGAAGTTTCTCTATATCTCTGTTTTGAAAAGGTACCCGTCTATTCTGAGGCTGTGCCCTCTTTTCCTAAGCTCTCCCACCATGGGAAATATCCTTTCCACATCTACTCTGTCTAGGCCTTTCAACATTCAAAAGGTTTAGATGATATCCCCACTCATCCTTCTGAATTCCAGTGAGTACAGACCCAGAGCCATCAAATGTTCCTCGTATGATAACCCTTTCATTCCTGGAATCATCCTTGTGAACTGCCTCTGGACCCTCTCCAATGCCAGCACATCTTTTCTTAGATGAGGAGCCCAAAACTGTTCACAATATTCAAGGTGAGGCCTCACCCGTACCTTATAAAGCCTCAGTTAACATTTAGGGTGTTCTGCCCAAGGACTTCCAAGTCCCTTTGCATCTCGGATTTTTGGATTTTCTCACCATTTAGAAAATAGTTTGCACTTATATTTCCAAGTGCATGACCATGCATTTTCCAACACTGCATTTCATTTGCCACTTTCTTGCCCATTCTCCTAATCTGTCTTTCTGCACCCTACCTGTTTCTTCAACACTACCTGCCTCTCCACCAGTCTACTCATCACCTCCCTCTGGTCACCCTCCTCCTGCCCTTTCTCCCATAGTCCACTGTCCTCTCCTGTCAGATTCCTTCTTCTTCAACTCTTTACCTCTTCTACCTATCACTGCCAGATTCTTACTTCAACACCCCTTCCCATCTGCTCACCAACCCCCTCACCTGGTCTCACCTATTACCTGTGAACTTCCTCTTTCCCCTTCTCCACCCACCTCCCCCCCCCACCTTGTTCTGACTGCTTCCCCTTTCCCCCTTCATTTTCAGTCCTGGTAAAAGGTTTTGGCCTGAATCGTTGATTGTTTAATCCCCTCTATAGATGTTGCCTGACTTGCTGAGTTACTCCATAATTTTTTATGTGACGTATTGGTCACCCATTCAAAGATCTCAGCAAATTGTTCAATCGTCTATTGAGTTTCATTCCTATAAAGTGCAGATTATTAGATGTTTGATTGTAGAAAATAAAGAGGAGTAGACTTCAGCTCGACCTTTTGAACTGAATGTAGAGGATGAGGACTTTCTTTAGTCAGGGCATGAAGAGATACAGAGAGAAGGCAGGTGATTGGGGCTGAGATGGAAAATGAATCAGTCATGATGAAATGGTGGGGTAAACTCAGTGGGCCATATGACCTAATTTGGCTCTTATATCTTGTGGGGTTTTATAGTCTTTGGCAAATGTTGGGTAGTTTAAGTACATGTATTCATAAATAGACAGCATTCTAGCACACAATTTTTTTGTGTTCTGTGAACTGTGCCTTGGAGTTGCTGATTTCCTGAAATTCATATGTTTCAGCCCCATACCAGCACATGTGCTTAAATCAAAACAGTGCAGGTGCTGGAAATCTAAAATAAAAATAGAAAATGTAGGCAATACTCAGCAGAACAGGCTGCATCTGTGAGATGAGAAACAGTTAAGATGTCAAAGGCCCTTTGTTACAATAGGTAAGGATAAAAAAGGGAGATGGTTCACTGTACAGTGTTGATATTGGAGATGGTTCACAGAGCAGTGTCACATTGGAGGTGGTTCACAATACAGCGCTGATATTAGAGATGGTTCACAATACAGTGTTGATTTTGGAGATGGTTCACGGTACAGTGTTGATATTGGAGATGGTTCACAGAACAGTTCTGATATTGGAGAAGGTTCACAGAGCAGTGCTGATATTGCAGATGGTTCACAGGGCGATCCTCACGTTGGAGATGGTTCACAGAGCACTGCTGATATTGGAGATGGTTCACAATACAGTGCTGATATTGGAGATGATTCACTGAGCAGTGTGGATATTGGAGATGGTTCACAGAGCAGTGTTGATATTGGAGATGATTCACAATACAGTGCTGATATTGGAGAACATTCACAGAGCACTGTTGATATTGGAGATGGTTCACAGAGTAGTGCTCACTTTGGAGATGGTTCACAGAGCAGTGTTGATATTGGAGATGATTCACAATACAGTGCTGATATTGGAGAACATTCATAGAGCAGTGTTGATATTGGACATGGTTCACAGAGCAGTGATGATATTGGAGATGATTAACAGAACAGTGCTCACATTGGAGGTGGGTCACAGAACAGTGCTCACATTGGAGATGGGTCACAGAACAGTGGTGGTATTGGAAATGGTTCACGGAACAGTGTTGATATTGGATAAGTTTCACATTAAAGTGCTAATATTGAAGATAGTTCACAATACAGGGCTGATATTGGAGATGATTCACAGAGCAGTGTTCATATTGGAGATGCTTCACAGAGCAGTGCTGATATTGGAGATGAGTCACAGAGCAGTATTCATATTGGAGATGGCTTACAGAGCAGTGTTGGTATTCGAGATGGTTGACAATACAGGGGTGATATTGGAGGTTCTTCACAGAACAGTGTTGATGTTAGAGATGGTTCATAGAGCAGTGTTGATATTGGATAAGGTTCACATTACAGTTCTGCTATTGCAGATTGTTCACAATACAGGGCTGATATTGGAGATGATTCGCAGAACAGTTCTCACATTGGAGGTGATTCACAATACAATGCTGATATTGGAGATGGTTCACAGAGCAGTGCTCATATATGGAGATGATTCACTGGCCGGTGCTCACATTGGAGATTGTCCACAGAGCAGTGTTTATATTGGAGATGGTTCACAGAGCAGTGCACACATTGGAGACGGCTCACAGAGCAGTGTTGATATTCGATAAGGTTCACATTACAGTGTTGATATTGAAGATAGTTCACAATACAGGGCTGATATCGGAGATGATTCACAGAGCAGTGTTCATATTGGAGATGGTTTACAGAGCAGTGTTGGTATTGGAGATGGTTCACAGAGCAGTGCTGATATTGGAGAAGGTTCACAGAGCAGTGCAGATATTGGATATGGTTCACAGTACAATGCTGATATTGGAGAATTCTCACAGAGCAGTGTTCATAATTGAGATGGTTTACAGAGCAGTGTTGGTATTGGAGATGGTTCACAGAGCAGTACTGAACTGGAGTTGGTTCACAGACTAGTGCTCACATTGGAGCTTCTTCACAGAGCAATGTTGATATTGGAGATGGTTCACAATACAATGCCTATATTGGAGGTGATTCACAGAGCAGTGCTGTTATTAGAGATGGTTCATAATACTGTGTTGATATTGGAGATGGTTCATGGTACAGTGTTGATATTGGAGATGGTTTACAAAGCAGTGCTGATATTGGAGATGGTTCAGAGACCCGTGCTGAAATTGGAGATGGTTCACAGTGCAGTGCTCTCATTGGAGATGGTTCACATAGCAGTGCTAGTATTGGATATGGTTCACAGAGCAGTGGTCAAATTGGAGATAATTCACAGAGCAGTGCTCACATTGGAGGTGGTTCACAATACAGTGCTGATTTTGGAGATGGTTCACGGTACAGTGTTTATATTGGAGATGGTTCACAGAACAGTTCTGATATTGGAGAAGGTTCACAGAGCTGTGCTGATATATCAGATGGTTCACATGGCGGTCCTCACATTGGACATGGGTCACAAAGCTCTGCTGATACTGGAGATGATTCACAAAGCAGTCCTCACGTTGGAGATGGTTCACAGAGCAGTGCTGATATTGGAGATGATTCACAGAGCAGTGTTCATATTGCAGATGGTTTACAGAGCAGTGTTGGTATTTGAGATGGTTCACAATACAAGGCTGATATTGGAGGTTCTTCACAGAGCAGTGTTGATATTAGAGATGGTTCATAGAGCAGTGTTGATATTGGATAAGGTTCACATTACAGTTCTGATATTGCAGATTGTTCACACTACAGGGCTGATATTGGAGATGATTCGCAGAGCTGTGTTTATATTGGAGATGGTTCACAGAGCAGTGCTCATATTGGAGACGATTCACTCTCCGGTGCTCACATTGGAGATGGTCCACAGAGCAGTGTTTATATTGGAGATGGTTCACAGAGCAGTGATCACATTGGAGATGGCTCACAGAGCAGTGTTGATATTCGATAAGGTTCACATTACAGTGTTCATATTGAAGATAGTTCACACTACAGGGCTGATATTCGAGATGATTCACAGAGCAGTGTTCATATTGGAGATGGTTTACAGAGCAGTGTTGGTATTGGTAATGGTTCACAGAGCAGTGCTGATATTGGAGAAGGTTTACAGAGCGGAGCAGATATTGGATATGGTTCACAGAACAGTGCTGATATTGGAGAATGTTCACAGAGCAGTGTTCATATTGGAGATGGTTCACAGAGCAGTGCTGATATTTGAGATGGTTCACAGAGCAGTGCTAATATTGGAGATGGTTCACAGAGCAGTGCTGATATTGCAGATGGTTCACAGTGTAGTAATGATATTGGAGATGATACACAGAACAGTGCTGATATTGGAAATGATTCACAGAGCAGTGCTAATATTGGAGACGATTCACAGGGCAGTGCTCACATTGGAGATGGTTCACAGAGCAGTGCTGATATTGGAGGTTGTTCATAATACTGTGTTGATATTGGAGATCGTTCATGGTGCAGTGTTCATATTGGAGTTGATTCACAAAGCAGTGCTGATATTGGAGATGGTTCACAGACCAGTGCTGAAATTGGAGATGGTTCACAGAGCAGTGCTCACATTGGAGATGGGTCACAGAACAGTGCTGGTATTGGAGATGGTTCACAGAGCAGTGTTGATATTGGATAAGGTTCACATTAAAGTGCTAATATTGAAGATAGTTCACAATACAGGGCTGATATTGGAGATGATTCACAGAGCAGTGCTGATATAAAAGATGGTTCACAAAGCAGTGCAGATATTGCAGATGGTTCACAGAACAGTGCTGATATTGGAGAATGTTCACAGAGCAGTGTTCATATTGGAGATGGTTCACAGAGCAGTGCTGAATTGGAGTTGGTTCGCAGACTAGTGCTCACATTGGAGGTTCTTCACAGAGCAGTGTTGATATTGGAGATGGTTCACAATACAGTGCCGATATTGGAGATTGTTCAAAGAGCAGTGCTGATATTGGAGATGGTTCATAAAATTGTGTTGATATTGGAGATCGTTCGTGGTACAGTGTTGATATTGGAGAAGGTTCACAAAGCAGTGCTGATATTGGAGATGGTTCAGAGACCTGTGCTGAAATTGGAGATGGTTCACAGTACAGTGCTCTCATTGGAGATGGTTCCAGAGCAGTGCTGGTATTGGATATGGTTCACAGAGTAGTGGTCACATTGGAGATGGTTCACAGAGCAGTGCTGACATTGGAGATGACTCACAATACAGTGCTGATTTTGGAGATGGTTCACGGTACAATGCTGATTTTGGAGATGGTTCACAGAACAGTTCTGATATTGGAGAAGGTTCACAGAACTGTGCTGATATATCAGATGGTTCACATGGCGGTCCTCACATTGGAGATGGTTCACAGAGCAGTGCAGGTATTGGATATGGTTCACAGAGCAGTGGTCACATTGGAGATGGTTCACAGAGCAGTGTTGATATTGGAGATGATTCACAATATACTGCTGATATTGGAGATGGTTCAGAATACAGGGCTGATATTGGAGATGATTCACAGAGCAGTGTTAATATTAGAGATGGTTCACAGTGTAGTGCTCAATTGGAGTTGGTTCATAGACCGGTGCTCACATTGGAGGTTCTTCACAGAGCAGTGATCACATTGGAGATGGTTCATAGGGCTGTGCTGACATAAGAGATGGTTCACACAGCAGTGTTGATACTGGAGATGGTTCACAGAGCATATGTTGATATTGGAGATGGTTCACAATACAGTGCTGATATTGGAGATGGTTCACAGAGCAGGGTTGATATTGCAGATGATTCAGAGAGCAGTGCTTACTTTGAAAATGGTTCACAGAGCAGTGCTGATAATTGAGATGGTTCACAGAGCAGAGCTAATATTGGAGATGGTTCACAGAGTAGTGCTGATATTACAGATGGTTCACAGTGCAGTGATGATATTGGAGATGATACACAGAACAGTGCTGATATTGGAAATGATTCACAGAGCAGTGCTAATGGTGACGATTCACAGGGCAGTGCTCACATTGGAGATGGTTCACAGAGCAGTGCTGATATTGGAGGTGGTTCATAATACTGTGTTGATATTGGAGATCGTTCATGGTACAGTGTTGATATTGGAGTTGATTCACAAAGCAGTGCTGATATTGGAGATGGTTCACAGACCAGTGCTGAAATTGGAGATGGTTCAAAGAGCAGTGCTCACATTGGAGATGATTCACAGAACAGTGCTGGTATTGTAGATGGTTCAAAGAGCAGCGTTGATATTGGATAAGGTTCACATTAAAGTGCTAATATTGAAGATAGTTCACAATACCGGGCTGATATTGGAGATGATTCACAGAGCAGTGCTGATATAAGAGATGGTTCACAAAGCAGTGCAGATATTGGAGATGGTTCACAGAACAGTGCAGATATTGGAGATGGTTCACAGAGCAGTGTTGATATTGGAGTCGATTCACAGGGCAGTGCTCACTTTTGAGATGATCACAGAGCAGTGCTGATATTGGTGGTGTTTCACAGAGCAATGCTGATATTGGAGGTGGTTCATAATACAGTGTTGATATTGGAGATGGTTCATGGTACAGTGTTGATATTGGACATGAGTCACAAAGCAGTGCTGATATTGGAGATGATTCACAAAGTAGTCCTCACATTGGAGATGGTTCACAGAGTAGTGTTGATATTGGAGATGTTTTACAGAACAGTTCTCACATTGGAGATGATTCACAATACAATGCTGATATTGCAGATGGTTCACAGAGCACTTCTCATATTGGAGACAATTCAGTGGCCGGTGCTCACATTGGAGATGGTCCACAGAGCAGTGTTTATATTGGAGATGGTTCACAGAGCAGTGCTCACATTGGAGATGGCTCACAGAGCGGTGTTGATGTTCGATAAGGTTCACATTACAGTGTTGATATTGAAGATAGTTCACAATACAGGGCTGATATTGGAGATGATTCACAGAGCAGTGCTCAATTGGAGTTGGTTCACAGACTGGTGCTCACATTGGAGGTTCTTCACAGAGCAGTGCTCCCATTGGAGATGGTTCATAGGGCAGTGCTGATATAAGAGATGGTTCACACAGCAGTGTTTTTTAAAAATATAATTTTTATTGAATTTTCAAAAAGAATACATGAAAAGATAAAGTCTACCCACCCCCCTCCCCTTAACAGTGCTAATATTGGAGAAGATTCACAGAGTAGTGTTGATATTGGAGATGGTTCACAGAGCAGTGTTGATATTGGAGCTGCTTCACTGAGTAGTGCTCACTTTGGAGATGGTTCACACAGCAGTGTTGATACTGAAGATGTTTCACAGAGCAGTTCTGACATTGAAGATGGTTCTCACAGCAGTGTTGATATTGGAGATGGTTTACAGAGCAGTGTTGTGTTGGTGATGGTTCACAGAGCAATTCTGATATTGGAGAAGGTTCACAGAGCAGTGCAGATATTGGATATGGTTCACAGGACAGTGCTGATATTGAAGAATGTTCACAGAGCAGTGCTGATATTGGAGAATGTTCACAGAGCAGTGCAGATATTGGAGAAGGTTCACAGAGCAGTGCAGATATTGGATATGGTTCACAGAACAGTGCTGATATTGGAGATGGTTCACAGAGAAGTGCTGAATTGAAGTTGGTTCACAGACTAGTGCTCACATTGGAGGTCCTTCACAGAGCAGTGTTGATATTGGAGATGGTTCATAATACAGTGCCGATATTGGAGGTGATTCACAGAGTAGTGCTGATATTGGAGATCGTTCATGGTACGGTGTTGATATTGGAGAAGGTTCACAAAGCAGTGCTGATATTGGAGATGGTTCACAGACCAGTGCTGAAATTGGAGATCGTTCACAGTGCAGTACTCTCATTGGAGATGGTTCACAGAGCAGTGCTGGTATTGGATATGGTTCACAGAGCAGTGGTCACATTTGAGATGGATCACAGAGCAGTGCTCACATTGGAGGTGGTTCACAATACAGTGCTCATTTTGGAGATGGTTCACGGTACATTGTTGATATTGGAGATGGTTCACAGAACAATTCTGATATTGGAGAAGGTTCACAGAGCTGTGCTGATATATCAGATGGTTTACAGGGCGGTCCTCACATTGGAGATGGTTCACAGAGCAGTGCTGGTATTGGATATGGTTCACAGAGCAGTGGTCACATTGGAGATGGTTCACAGAGCAGTGTTGATATTGAAGATGTTTCACAGAGCAGTGCTGATATTGGAGATGGTACACACAGCAGTGTTGATAGTGGAGATGTTTCACAATACACTGCTGATATTGGAGTAGGTTCAGAATACAGGGCTGATATTGGAGATGATTCACAGAGCAGTGTTGATATTAGAGATGGTTCACAGAGCAGTGCTCAATTGGAGTTGGTTCACAGACCGGTGCTCACATTGGAGGTTCTTCACAGAGCAGTGCTCACATTGGAGATGGTTCATAGGGCAGTGCTGATGTAAGAGATGGTTCACACAGCAGTGTTGATACTGGAGATGGTTCACAGAGCAATGTTGATATTGGAGATGGTTCACAATACAGTGCTGATATTGGAGATGGTTCACAGAGCAGTGCTGATATTGCAGATGGTTCACAGAGTGGTGATGATATTGGAGATGATACACAGAACAGTGCTGATATTGGAAATGATTCACAGAGCAGTGCTAATATTGGTGACGATTCACAGGGCAGTGCTCACGTTGGAGATGGTTCACAGAGCAGTGCTGATATTGGAGGTGGTTCATAATACTGTGTTGATATTGGAGATCGTTCATGGTACAGTGTTGATATTGGAGTTGGTTCACAAAGCAGTGCTGATATTGGAGATGGTTCACAGACCAGTGCTGAAATTGGAGATGGTTCACAGAGCAGTGTTGATATTGGATAAGGTTCGCATTAAAGTGCTATTATTGAAGATAGTCCACAATACAGGGCTGATATTGGAGATGCTTCACAGAGCAGTGCTGATATAAGAGATGGTTCATGGAGCAGTGCTGATATTGGAGAAGGTTCACAGAGCAGTGTTCATATTGGAGTCGATTCACAGGGCAGTGCTCACATTTGAGATGATTCACAGAGCAGTGCTGATATTGGAGGTGTTTCACAGAGTAGTGCTGATATTGGAGCTAGTTCATAATACAGTGTTGATATTGGAGATGGTTCATGGTACAGTGTTGATATTGGACATGGGTCACAAATCAGTGCTGTTATTGGAGATGATTCACAAAGTAGTCCTCACATTAGAGATGGTTCACAGAGCAATGCTGATATTGGAGATGATTCACAGAGCAGTGTTCATATTGGAGATGGCTTACAGAGCAGTGTTGGTATTCGAGATGGTTCACAATACAGGGCTGATATTGGACGTTCTTCACAGAGCAGTGTTGATATTAGAGATGGTTCATAGAGCAGTGTTGATATTGGATAAGGTTCATATTACAGTTCTGATATTGCAGATTGTTCTCAATACAGGGCTGATATTGGAGATGATTCGCAGAGCTGTGTTTATATTGGAGATGGTTCACAGTGTAGTGTTGATATTGGAGATGGTTCACAGAGCAGTGCTCACTTTGGAGGTGTTTCACAATACAGTGCTGATTTTGGAGATGGTTCACGGTACAGTGTTGATATTGGAGATGGTTCACAGAACAGTTCTGATATTGGAGAAGGTTCACAGCTGTTCTGATATATCAGATGGTTCACAGGGCGGTCCTCACGTTGGAGATGATTTACAGAGCAGTGCTGATATTGGAGATGATTCACAGAGCAGTGTTGATATTAGATATGGTTCACAGAGCAGTGCTCAATTGGAGTTGGTTCACAGACCGGTGCTCACATTGGAGGATCTTCACAGAGCAGTGCTCACATTGGAGATGGTTCATAGGGCAGTGCTGATATAAGAGATAGTTCACACAGCAGTGTTGATACTGGAGATTGTTCACAGAGCAATGTTGATATTGGAGTTGGTTCACAATACAGTGCTGATATTGGAGATGGTTCACAGAGCAGCGTTGATATTGCAGATGGTTCAGAGAGCAGTGCTTACTTTGGAGATGTTTCACAGAGCGGTGCTGATATTTGAGATGGTTCACAAAGCAGTGCTAATATTGGACATGGTTCACAGAGCAGTGCTGATATTACAGATGGTTTACAGAGCAGTGATGATATTGGAGATGATACACAAAGCAGTGCTGATATTGGAAATGATTCACAGAGCAGTGCTAATATTGGTTATGATTCACAGGGCAGTGCTCACATTGGAGATCGTTCACAGAGCAGTGCTTATATTGGAGGTTGTTCATAATACTGTGTTGATATTGGAGATCGTTCATGGTACAGTATTGATATTGGAGTTGGTTCACAAAGCAGTGCTGATATTGGAGATGGTTCACAGACCAGTGCTGAAATTGGAGATGGTTCACAGAGCAGTGCTCACATTGGAGATGGGTCACAGAACAGTGCTGGTATTGGAGATGGTTCACAGAGCAGAGTTGATATTGGATAAGGTTCACATTAAAGTGCTAATATTGAAGATAGTTCACAATGCAGGGCTATATTGAAGATGATTCGCAGAGCAGTGTTCATATTGGAGATGCTTCACAGAGCAGTGCTGATATTGGAGAAGGTTCACAGAGCAGTGCTGATATTGGAGAAGGTTCACAGAGCAGTGCAGATATTGGAGATGGTTTTACAGAGCAGTGTTCATATTGGAGTCGATTCACAGGGCAGTGCTCACTATTGAGATGATTCACAGAGCAGTGCTGATATTGGAGGTGTTTCACAGAGCAGTGCTGATATTGGAGGTAGTTCATAATACAGTGTTGATATTGTTGATGGTTCATGGTACAGTGTTGATATTGGACATGGGTCACAAAACAGTGCTCACATTGGAGATGGTTCACACAGCAGTGCTGATATTGGAGATGGTACACACAGCAGTGTTTATATTGGAGATGTTTCACAATGCACTGCTGATATTGGAGATGGTTCAGAATACAGGACTGATATTGGAGATGATTCACAGAGCAGTGTTGATATTAGATATGGTTCACAGAGCACTGCTCAATTGGAGTTGGTTCACAGACCGGTGCTCACATTGGAGGTTCTTCACAGAGCAGTGCTCACATTGGAGATGGTTCATAGGGCAGTGCTGATATAAGAGATAGTTCACACAGCTGTGTTGATATTGGATAAGGTTCACAATACAGTGCTGATATTGGAGATGGTTCACAGAGCAGCGTTGCTATTGCAGGTGGTTCAGAGAGCAGTGCTTACTTTGGAGATGGCTCACAGAGCGGTGCTGATATTTGAGATGGTTCACAGAGCAGTGCTAATATTGGAGATGGTTCACAGAGCAGTGCTGATATTGCAGATGGTTCACAGAGCAGTGATGATATTGGAGATGATACACAAAACAGTGCTGATATTGGAAATGATTCACAGAGCAGTGCTAATATTGGTGACGATTCACAGGGCAGTGCTCCCATTGGAGATGGTTCACATTGATATTGGAGGTGGTTCATAATACTGCGTTCATATTGGAGATCGTTCATGGTACAGTGTTGATATTGGAGTTGGCTCACAAAGCAGTGCTGATATTGGAGATGGCTCACAGACCAGTGCTGAAATTGGAGATGGTTCACAGAGCAGTGCTCACATTGGAGATGGGTCACAGAACAGTGCTGGTATTGGAGATGGTTCACAGAGCAGTGTTGATATTGTATAAGATTCATATTACAGTTCTGATATTGCAGATTGTTCTCAATACAGGACTGATATTGGAGATGATTCGCAGAGCTGTGTTTATATTGGAGATGGTTCACAGAGTAGTGTTGATATTGGAGCTGGTTCACAGAGCAGTGCTCACATTGGAGGTGGTTCACAATACAGTGCTGATTTTGGAGATGGTTCACGGTACAGTGTTGATATTGGAGATGGTTCACAGAACAGTTCTGATATTGGAGAAGGTTCACAGCTGTTCTGATATATCAGATGGTTCACAGAGCGGTCCTCACATTGAAGATGATTTATAGAGCAGTGCTGATATTGGAGATGGTACACACAGCAGTGTTGATATTGGAGATGTTTCACAATGCACTGCTGATATTGGAGGTGCTTCAGAATACAGGGCTGATATTGGAGATGATTCACAGAGCAGTGTTGATATTAGATATGGTTCACAGAGCAGTGCTCAATTGGAGTTGGTTCACAGACCGGTGCTCACATTGGAGGTTCTTCACAGAGCAGTGCTCACATTGGAGATGGTTCATAGGGCAGTGCTGATATAAGAGATGGTTCACACAGCAGTGTTGATACTGGAGATTGTTCACAGAGCAATGTTGATATTGGAGTTGGTTCACAATACAGTGCTGATATTGGACATGGTTCACAGAGCAGTGTTGAAACTAGAGATGGTTCTCAATACAGTGCTGACATTGGAGATGGTTCACAGAGCAGTGTTCTTATTGGAGATGGTTTACAGAGCAGTGTTGGTATTGGAGATGGTTCACAATACAGTGCTGATATTGGACATGGTTCATAGAGTACTGCTGATATTGGATATGGTTCACAGAGCACTGCTGATATTGGATATGGTTCACAATACAGTGTTGATATTGGAGATGGCTCATAGTTCACTGTTGATACTGGAGATGGTTCACAAAGCAGTGCTGATATTGGAGATGGTTCACCGAGCAGTGCTGATATTGGAGATGGTTAACAGAACAGTGCTGTTATTAGAGATGATTCACAGAGCAGTACTAATATTGGAGCTGATTCACAGAGCAGTGCTCACATTCGAGATGATTCACAGAGCAGTGCTGACATTGGAGATCGTACACAATGCAGTGCTGGTATTTAAGATGGTACACAGAGCAGTGCTCACATTGGAGATGATTCACAGAGCAGTGCTCACGTTGGAGGTGGTTGACAGAGCAGTGCTCACATTGGAGGTGGTTCACAATACAGTGTTGATATTGGAGATGGTTCATGGTACAGTTTTGATACTGGAGATGGTTCACAATACAGTGCTGATATTGGAGATGGTTCACTATACAGTATTGATATTGGAGATGTTTCACGGTACAGTGTTGATACTAGAGATGGTTCACAAAGCAGTGCTGATATTGGAGACGATTCACAGGGCAATGCTCACATTGGAGATGCTTCACATGCAGTGCTAATATTGGAGATGGTTCACAGAGCAGTGCTGATATTGGAGATGGATTACAGGGCAGTGCTAACATTGGACATGGTTCACAGGGCAGTGTTGATATTGGCGATGGTTCTCAGTACAGTGCTGGTTTTGGAGATGGTTCACAGAGCAGTGCTGATATTGGAGATCATTCACAAAGCAGTGATAATATTCGAGATGATTCACACAGTAGTGCTCAATTGGAAATGTTTCACAGAACAGTGCTGATACTGGAGATAGTTCACAGTACAGGGTTGATATTGGAGATGATTCACAGAGCAGTGTTGATACTGGTGATGGTTCACAGAGCATTGCAGATATTAGAAATGGTTCACAGAGTAGTGTTGATATTGGAGATGGTTCACAATACAGTGCTGATATTGGAGAAGATTCACAGAGCACTGTTGATTTTGGAAATGGTTCACAGAGCAGTGTGATGTTGGAGATGGATCATAGAGTAGTGCTCACTTTGGAGATGGTTCACAGAGCAGTGTTGATATTGGAGATAGGTCACAATACAGTGCTGATATTGGAGATGATGCACAGAGCAGTGTTGATATTGGACATGGTTCACAGAGCAGTGTTGAAACTGGAGATGGTTCACAATACAGTGCTGACATTGGAGATGGTTCACAGAGCAGTGCTGATATTGGAGATCATTCACAAAGCAGTGATAATATTCGAGATGATTCACACGGTAGAGCTCAATTGGAAATGTTTCACAGAACAGTGCTGATATTGGAGATAGTTCACAGTACAGGGTTGATATTGGAGATGATTCACAGAGCAGTGTTGATACTGGAGATGGTTCACAGAGCAGTGCTGATATTGGAGATGGTTCACAGAGTGGTGCTGATATGGGAGAAGGTTCACAGAGCAGTGCACATATTGGAGATGGTTCACCGAGCAGTGTTTTGATATTCGAGATAGTTCACAGAGCAGTGTTGATATTGGAGATGGTTCACAATACAGTGCTGATATTGGAGATGGTTCCAATACAGGGCTGATATTGGAGATGATTCACAGAGCAGTGTTGATATTAGAGATGGTTCACAGAGCAGTGCTCAATTGGAGTTGGTTCAAAGACCAGTGCACACATTGGAGGTACTTCACCGAGCAGTGCTGATTTTGCAGATGGTTCACAGAGCAGTGATGATATTGGAGATGTTTCACAGAGCAGTGCTGACATTGGAGATGGTTCTCACAGCGGTGTTGATATTGGAGATGTTTCACAATACAGTGCTGATATTGGAGATGGTTCACAATACAGGGCTGATATTGGAGGTTCTTCACAGTACAGTGTTTATATTGGAGATGGTTCACAGAGCCGCGCTCACTTTGGAGAAGGTTCACAGAGCAGTGTTGATATTGGTTAACGTTCACATTACAGTGCTGATATTGGAGATAGCTCACAATACAGGGCTGATATTGGAGGTTCTTCACAGAGCAGAGTTGATATTGGACATAGTTCACAAAGCAGTGCTCATATTGGAGATGGTTCACAGAGCAGTGCAGATATTGGAGATGATTCACAGGGCAGTGCTCACTTTGGAGATCGTTCACAGGGCAGTGCTGATATAAGAGATGGTTCACCGAGCAGTGTTGATATTCGAGATAGTTCACAGAGCAGTGTTGATATTGGAGATGGTTCACAATACAGTGCTGATATTGGAGATGGTTCCAATACAGAGCTGATATTGGAGATGATTCACAGAGCAGTGTTGATATTAGAGATGGTTCACAGAGCAGTGCTCAATTGGAGTTGGTTCAAAGACCAGTGCACACATTGGAAGTACTTCACCGAGCAGTGCTGATTTTGCAGATGGTTCACAGAGCAGTGATGATATTGGAGATGACTCACAGAACAGTGCCGATATTGGAGATGGTTCACAGAGCAGTGCTCACATTGGAGGTGGTTCACAGGGCAGTGAGATATAAGAGGTGGTTCAGGGAGCAGTGTTGATATTGGATAAGGTTCACATTACAGTGGTGATATTGGAGATAGTTCACAATACGGGGCTGATATTGGAGATGATTCAAAGAGCAGTGTTGATGTTGGAGATTGTTCACAGAGCAGTGCTCATATTGGAGATGGTTCACAGAGCAGTGTTGATATTGGAGATGGTTCACAGAGCAGTGTTAATACCTGAAATGGTTCACAGAGCCGTGTTGATATTGGAGATGGTTCACAATACAGTGCTGATTTTGGAGATGATTCTCAAAGCAGGGCTGATACTGGACATGATACACAGAGCAGTGTTGATATTGGAGATGCTTCACAGGGCAGTGCTCATATTGGAGATGATTCACGGAGCAGTGCTGATATTGGAGTTGAATTACAGGGCAGTGCTCACATTGGAGATGGTTCACAGGGCAGTGCTGACATTGGAGACGATTCACAGAGCAGTGCTGATATTGGAGACGGTTCACAGAGCAGTGCTCATATTGGAGATGGTTCACAGAGCAGTGCTCATATTGGAGATGGTTCACAGAGCAGTGCTGATATTGGAGATGGTTCACAGAGCAGTGTTGATACCTGAAATGGTTCACAGAGCCGTGTCGATATTGGAGATGGTTCACAATACAGTGCTGATATTGGAGATGATTCTCAATGCAGGGCTGATATTGGTGATGGTTCACAGAGCAGTGCTGATATTGGAGATGCTTCACAATATAGTGCTGATAATGGAGATGATTCACACAGCAGTGTTAGTACTGGAGATAGTTCACGGAGAGGTGCTGATATTGCAGATGGTTCACAGAGCAGTGCTGATATTGGAGAAGATTCACAATATAGTGCTGATATTGGAGATGATTCACACAGCAGTGTTGATACTGGAGATGGTTCACAGAGCAGTGCTCACATTGGAGATGGTTCAAAGAACAGTGCTGGTATTGGAGATGCCTCACAGAGCAGTGTTGATATTGGAGATGGTTCACAATACAGTGCTGATATTGGAGTCGATTCACAGGGCAGTGCTCACTTTCGAGATGATTCACAGAGCAGTGCCAATATTGGAGGTGGTTCACAGAGCAGTGCTGATATTGGAGATGGTTCACAATACAGGGCTGATATTGGAGATGATTCACAGTGCAGTGTTGATATTGGTTAAGGTGCACATTACAGTGCTGATATTGGAGATAGTGCACAATACAGGGCTGATATTGGAGATGATTCACAGTGCAGTGTTCATATTGGAGATGGTTCTCAGAGCAGTGTTGATATTAGAGATGGTTCACAATACATTGCTGATATTGGAGATGATTCACAGGGCAGTGCTCATATTGGAGATGATTCACAGAGCAGTGCTGATATTGGAGATGGATTACAGGGCAGTGCTAACATTGGAGATGGTTCACAGGGCAGTGTTGATGTTGGCGATGGTTCTCAATACAGTGCTGATTTTGGAGATGGTTCACAGAGCAGTGCTGATATTGCAGATCATTCAAAAAGCAGTGATAATACTCGAGATGATTCACACAGTAGTGCTCACATTGGAAATGTTTCAGAGAACAGTGCTGATATTGGAGATAGTTCACAATATTGAGCTGATACTGGAGACGATTCACAGAGCAGTGTTGATACTGGTGATGGTTCACAGAGCAATGTTGATATTGGAGTTGGTTCACAATACAGTGCTGATATTGGAGAAGATTCACAGAGCACTGTTGATATTGGAAATGGTTCACAGAGCAGAGTGATGTTGGAGATGGATCATAGAGTAGTGCTCACTATGGAGATGGTTCACAGAGCAGTGTTGATATTGGAGATGGTTCACAGAGCAGTGTTGATATTGGAGATGGTTCACAGTGCAGTATTGATATTGGAGGTGGTTCACAATACAGTGCTGATATTGGAGATGGTTCACAATACAGTGTTGATATTGGAGATGGTTCACGGGATATTGTTGATATTGGGGATGGTTCACAATACAGTGCTGATATTGGAGATGGTTCACAATACAGTGTTGATAGTGGAGATGGTTCACAATACAGGGCTGATATTGGAGATGATTCACAGAGCAGTGTTCATATTGGAGATGGTTTACCGAGCAGTGTGGGTATTGGAGATGGTTCAGAGAGCAGTGCTTACTTTGGAGATGGTTCACAGAGCAGTGTTGATATTGAAGATGTTTCGCAGAGCAGTGCTGATATTTGAGATGGTTCACAGAGCAGTGCTAATATTGGAGATGGTTCACAGAGCAATGCTGATATTGGGAGTCGATTCACAGGGCAGTGCACACTTTTGAGATGATTCACAGAGCAGTGCTGATATTTGAGGTGTTTCATGGAGCAATGCTGATATTGGTGGTGGTTCATAATACAGTGTTTATATGGGGGATGGTTCATGGTACAGTGTTGATATTGGACATGTGTCACAAAGCAGTGCTGATATTGGAGATGGGTCACAGAGCAGTGCTCACATTGGAGATGGCTCACAGAGCAGTGTTGATATTCGATAAGGTTCACATTACAGTGTTGATATTGAAGATAGTTCACAATACAGTGCTGATATTGGAGACGGTTCACAGAGCAGTGCTCATATTGGAGATGGTTCACAGAGCAGTGCTCATATTGGAGATGGTGCACAGAGCAGTGCTGATATTGGAGATGGTTCACAGAGCAGTGCTGATATTGGAGATGGTTCACAGAGCAGTGCAGATATTGGAGATGGTTCACAGAGCAGTGTTGATACCTGAAATGGTTCACAGAGCCGTGTCAATATTGGAGATGGTTCACAATACAGCGCTGATATTGGAGATGATTCTCAATGCAGGGCTGATATTGGTGATGGTTCACAGAGCAGTGCTGATATTGGAGATGCTTCACAATATAGTGCTGATAATGGAGATGATTCACACAGCAGTGTTGGTACTGGAGATAGTTCACGGAGAGGTGCTGATATTGCAGATGGTTCACAGAGCAGTGCTGATATTGGAGAAGATTCACAATATAGTGCTGATATTGGAGATGATTCACACAGCAGTGTTGATACTGGAGATGGTTCACAGAGCAGTGCTCACATTGGAGATGGTTCAAAGAACAGTGCTGGTATTGGAGATGGCTCACAGAGCAGTTTTGATATTGGAGATGGTTCACAATACAGTGCTGATATTGGACATGGTTCACAGGGCAGTGCTGATATTGGAGTCGATTCACAGGGCAGTGCTCACTTTCGAGATGATTCACAGAGCAGTGCCAATATTGGAGGTGGTTCACAGAGCAGTGCTGATTTTGGAGATGATTCTCAAAGCAGGGCTGATACTGGACATGATACACAGAGCAGTGTTGATATTGGAGATGCTTCACAGGGCAGTGCTCATATTGGAGATGATTCACGGAGCAGTGCTGATATTGGAGTTGAATTACAGGGCAGTGCTCACATTGGAGATGGTTCACAGGGCAGTGCTGACATTGGAGACGATTCACAGAGCAGTGCTGATATTGGAGACGGTTCACAGAGCAGTGCTCATATTGGAGATGGTTCACAGAGCAGTGCTCATATTGGAGATGGTTCACAGAGCAGTGCTGATATTGGAGATGGTTCACAGAGCAGTGTTGATACCTGAAATGGTTCACAGAGCCGTGTCGATATTGGAGATGGTTCACAATACAGTGCTGATATTGGAGATGATTCTCAATGCAGGGCTGATATTGGTGATGGTTCACAGAGCAGTGCTGATATTGGAGATGCTTCACAATATAGTGCTGATAATGGAGATGATTCACACAGCAGTGTTAGTACTGGAGATAGTTCACGGAGAGGTGCTGATATTGCAGATGGTTCACAGAGCAGTGCTGATATTGGAGAAGATTCACAATATAGTGCTGATATTGGAGATGATTCACACAGCAGTGTTGATACTGGAGATGGTTCACAGAGCAGTGCTCACATTGGAGATGGTTCAAAGAACAGTGCTGGTATTGGAGATGCCTCACAGAGCAGTGTTGATATTGGAGATGGTTCACAATACAGTGCTGATATTGGAGTCGATTCACAGGGCAGTGCTCACTTTCGAGATGATTCACAGAGCAGTGCCAATATTGGAGGTGGTTCACAGAGCAGTGCTGATATTGGAGATGGTTCACAATACAGGGCTGATATTGGAGATGATTCACAGTGCAGTGTTGATATTGGTTAAGGTGCACATTACAGTGCTGATATTGGAGATAGTGCACAATACAGGGCTGATATTGGAGATGATTCACAGTGCAGTGTTCATATTGGAGATGGTTCTCAGAGCAGTGTTGATATTAGAGATGGTTCACAATACATTGCTGATATTGGAGATGATTCACAGGGCAGTGCTCATATTGGAGATGATTCACAGAGCAGTGCTGATATTGGAGATGGATTACAGGGCAGTGCTAACATTGGAGATGGTTCACAGGGCAGTGTTGATGTTGGCGATGGTTCTCAATACAGTGCTGGTTTTGGAGATGGTTCACAGAGCAGTGCTGATATTGCAGATCATTCAAAAAGCAGTGATAATACTCGAGATGATTCACACAGTAGTGCTCACATTGGAAATGTTTCAGAGAACAGTGCTGATATTGGAGATAGTTCACAATATTGAGCTGATACTGGAGACGATTCACAGAGCAGTGTTGATACTGGTGATGGTTCACAGAGCAATGTTGATATTGGAGTTGGTTCACAATACAGTGCTGATATTGGAGAAGATTCACAGAGCACTGTTGATATTGGAAATGGTTCACAGAGCAGAGTGATGTTGGAGATGGATCATAGAGTAGTGCTCACTATGGAGATGGTTCACAGAGCAGTGTTGATATTGGAGATGGTTCACAGAGCAGTGTTGATATTGGAGATGGTTCACAGTGCAGTATTGATATTGGAGATGGTTCACAATACAGTGCTGATATTGGAGATGGTTCACAATACAGTGTTGATATTGGAGATGGTTCACGGGATATTGTTGATATTGGGGATGGTTCACAATACAGTGCTGATATTGGAGATGGTTCACAATACAGTGTTGATAGTGGAGATGGTTCACAATACAGGGCTGATATTGGAGATGATTCACAGAGCAGTGTTCATATTGGAGATGGTTTACCGAGCAGTGTGGGTATTGGAGATGGTTCAGAGAGCAGTGCTTACTTTGGAGATGGTTCACAGAGCAGTGTTGATATTGAAGATGTTTCGCAGAGCAGTGCTGATATTTGAGATGGTTCACAGAGCAGTGCTAATATTGGAGATGGTTCACAGAGCAATGCTGATATTGGGAGTCGATTCACAGGGCAGTGCACACTTTTGAGATGATTCACAGAGCAGTGCTGATATTTGAGGTGTTTCATGGAGCAATGCTGATATTGGTGGTGGTTCATAATACAGTGTTTATATGGGGGATGGTTCATGGTACAGTGTTGATATTGGACATGTGTCACAAAGCAGTGCTGATATTGGAGATGGGTCACAGAGCAGTGCTCACATTGGAGATGGCTCACAGAGCAGTGTTGATATTCGATAAGGTTCACATTACAGTGTTGATATTGAAGATAGTTCACAATACAGTGCTGATATTGGAGACGGTTCACAGAGCAGTGCTCATATTGGAGATGGTTCACAGAGCAGTGCTCATATTGGAGATGGTTCACAGAGCAGTGCTGATATTGGAGATGGTTCACAGAGCAGTGCTGATATTGGAGATGGTTCACAGAGCAGTGCAGATATTGGAGATGGTTCACAGAGCAGTGTTGATACCTGAAATGGTTCACAGAGCCGTGTCAATATTGGAGATGGTTCACAATATAGTGCTGATAATGGAGATGATTCACACAGCAGTGTTGGTACTGGAGATAGTTCACGGAGAGGTGCTGATATTGCAGATGGTTCACAGAGCAGTGCTGATATTGGAGAAGATTCACAATATAGTGCTGATATTGGAGATGATTCACACAGCAGTGTTGATACTGGAGATGGTTCACAGAGCAGTGCTCACATTGGAGATGGTTCAAAGAACAGTGCTGGTATTGGAGATGGCTCACAGAGCAGTTTTGATATTGGAGATGGTTCACAATACAGTGCTGATATTGGACATGGTTCACAGTGCAGTGCTGATATTGGAGTCGATTCACAGGGCAGTGCTCACTTTCGAGATGATTCACAGAGCAGTGCCAATATTGGAGGTGGTTCACAGAGCAGTGCTGATATTGGAGATGGTTCACAATACAGGGCTGATATTGGGGATGGTTCACAGAGCAGTGCTCACATTGGAGATGGTTCCCAGAGCAGTGCTGGTATTGGACATGATTCACAGAGGAGTGTTGATATTGGTTAAGGTTCACATTACAGTGCTGATATTGGAGATAGTGCACAATACAGGGCTGATATTGGAGATGATTCACAGTGCAGTGTTCATATTGGAGATGGTTCTCAGAGCAGTGTTGATATTAGAGATGGTTCACAATACATTGCTGATATTGGAGATGATTCACAGGGCAGTGCTCATATTGGAGATGATTCACAGAGCAGTGCTGATATTGGAGATGGATTACAGGGCAGTGCTAACATTGGAGATGGTTCACAGGGCAGTGTTGATGTTGGCGATGGTTCTCAATACAGTGCTGGTTTTGGAGATGGTTCACAGAGCAGTGCTGATATTGCAGATCATTCAAAAAGCAGTGATAATACTCGAGATGATTCACACAGTAGTGCTCACATTGGAAATGTTTCAGAGAACAGTGCTGATATTGGAGATAGTTCACAATATTGAGCTGATACTGGAGACGATTCACAGAGCAGTGTTGATACTGGTGATGGTTCACAGAGCAATGTTGATATTGGAGTTGGTTCACAATACAGTGCTGATATTGGAGAAGATTCACAGAGCACTGTTGATATTGGAAATGGTTCACAGAGCAGAGTGATGTTGGAGATGGATCATAGAGTAGTGCTCACTATGGAGATGGTTCACAGAGCAGTGTTGATATTGGAGATGGTTCACAATACAGTGCTGATATTGAAGATGATGCACAGAGCAGTGTTGATATTGGAGATGGTTCACAGAGCAGTGTTGATATTGGAGATGGTTCACAGAGCAGTATTGATATTGGAGATGGTTCACAATACAGTGCTGATATTGGAGATGGTTCACAATACAGTGTTGATAGTGGAGATGGTTCACAATACAGGGCTGATATTGGAGATGATTCACAGAGCAGTGTTCATATTGGAGATGGTTTACCGAGCAGTGTGGGTATTGGAGATGGTTCAGAGAGCAGTGCTTACTTTGTAGACGGTTCACAGAGCAGTGTTGATATTGAAGATGGTTCACAGAGCAGTGCTAATATTGGAGATGGTTCACAGAGCAATGCTGATATTGGGAGTCGATTCACAGGGCAGTGCACACTTTTGAGATGATTCACAGAGCAGTGCTGATATTTGAGGTGTTTCATGGAGCAATGCTGATATTGGTGGTGGTTCATAATACAGTGTTTATATGGGGGATGGTTCATGGTACAGTGTTGATATTGGACATGTGTCACAAAGCAGTGCTGATATTGGAGATGATTCACAGAGCAGTGTTCATATTGGAGATGGTTCACAGAGCAGTATTGATATTGGAGATGGTTCACAATACAGTGCTGATATTGGAGATGGTTCACAATACAGTGTTGATATTGGAGATGGTTCACGGAATATTGTTGATATTGGGGATGGTTCACAATACAGTGCTGATATTGGAGATGCTTCACAATACAGTGTTGATAGTGGAGATGGTTCACAATACAGGGCTGATATTGGAGATGATTCACAGAGCAGTGTTCATATTGGAGATGGTTTACCGAGCAGTGTTTATATTGGAGATGGGTCACAGAGCAGTGCTCACATTGGAGATGGCTCACAGAGCAGTGTTCATATTCGATCAGGTTCACATTACAGTGTTGATATTGAAGATAGTTCACAATACAGTGCTGATATTGGAGATGATTCACAGAGCAGTGTTCATATTGGAGATGGTTTATAGAGTAGTGTTGGTATTGGAGAATGTTCACAGAGCAGTGCAGATATTGGAGATGGTTCACAATACAGTGCTGATATTTGAGATGGTTCACAATACAGTGTTGATATTGGAGATGGTTCACGGAGCAGTGCTCACATTGGAGATGGTTCACAGGGCAGTGCTCATATTGGAGATGGTTCACAGAGCAGTGCTCATATTGGAGATGGTTCACATTACAGTTCTGCTATTGCAGATTGTTCACAATACACGGCTGATATTGGAGATGATTCGCAGAGCTGTGTTTATATTGGAGATGGTTCACAGAGCAGTATTGATATGGAGATGGTTCACAATACAGTGCTGATATTGGAGATGGTTCACAGAGCAGTACTCATATTGGAGACGATTCACTGGCAGGTGCTCACATTGGAGATGGTCCACAGAGCAGTATTTATATTGGAGATAATTCACAGAGCAGTGTTCATATTGGAGATGGTTTATAGAGTAGTGTTGGTATTGGAGAAGGTTCACAGAGCAGTGCAGATATTGGAGATGGTTCACAGAACAGTGCTGATATTGGAGAATGTTCACAGAGCAGTGCAGATATTGGAGATGGTTCACGGAGCAGTGCTCACATTGGAGATGGTTCACAGGGCAGTGCTGATATAAGAGATGGTTCATAGAGTAGTGTTGATATTGGATAAGGTTCACATTGCAGTTCTGATATTGCAGATTGTTCACAATACAATGCTGACATTGGAGATGATTCGCAGAGCAGTGTTCATATTGGAGATGGTTCACAGAGCAGTATTGATACTAGAGATGGTTCCCAATACAGTGCTGATATTGGAGATGGTTCACAGAGCAGTGCTGATATTGGAGGTTCTTCACAGAGCAGTGTTGATATTGGATATGGTTTGCAGGGAAGTGTTGATATTGGAGATAGTTCACAGAGTAGTGCTGATATTAGAGATAGTTCACAGAGTAGTGCTGATATTGGATATGGTTCACACAGCAGTGCTGATATTGGAGATAGTTCACAGAGTAGTGCTGATATTGGAGATGCTTCACAGAGCAGTGCTCACATTGGAGATGGTTCACAGAGCAGTGTTGATATTGGAGATGGTTCACAGAACAATACTGACATTGGAAATGGTTCACAATGCAGTGCTATTATTGGAGATGATTCACAGAGCAATGTTGATACTGGAGATGGTTCACAATACAGTGCTAATATTAGAGAAGATTCACAGAGCAGTGTTGATATTGGAGATGCTTCACAGAGCAGTGCTGATATTTGAGATGGTTCACAGAGCAGTGCTAATATTGGAGATGGTTCACAGAGCAGTGTTCATATTGGAGATGGTTTACCGAGCAGTGTGGGTATTGGAGATGGTTCAGAGAGCAGTGCTTACTTTGGAGACGGTTCACAGAGCAGTGTTGATATTGAAGATGTTTCGCAGAGCAGTGCTGATATTTGAGATGGTTCGCAGAGCAGTGCTAATATTGGAGATGGTTCACAGAGCAATGCTGATATTGGGAGTCGATTCACAGGGCAGTGCACACTTTTGAGATGATTCACAGAGCAGTGCTGATATTTGAGGTGTTTCATGGAGCAATGCTGATATTGGTGGTGGTTCATCATACAGTGTTTATATGGGGGATGGTTCATGGTACAGTGTTGATATTGGACATGTGTCACAAAGCAGTGCTGATATTGGAGATGATTCACAGAGCAGTGTTCATATTGGAGATGGTTCACAGAACAGTGCTGATATATGAGATGGTTCACAATACAGTGTTGATATTGGAGATGGTTCACGGAGCAGTGCTCACATTGGAGATGGTTCACAGGGCAGTGCTGATATAAGAGATGGTTCATAGAGCAGTGTTGATATTGGATAAGGTTCACATTACAGCTCTGCTATTGCAGATTGTTCACAATACAGGGCTGATATTGGAAATGATTCGCAGAGCTGTGTTTATATTGGAGATGGTTCAAAGAGCAGTATTGATATGGAGATGGTTCACAATACAGTGCTGATATTGGAGATGGTTCACAGAGCAGTACTCATATTGGAGACGATTCACTGGCAGGTGCTCACATTGGAGGTGGTCCACAGAGCAGTGTTTATATTGGAGATGGTTCACAGAGCAGTGCTCACATTGGAGATGGCTCACAGAGCAGTGTTGATATTCGATAAGGTTCACATTACAGTGTTGATATTGGAGATGATTCACAGAGCAGTGTTCATATTGAAGATGATTCACAGAGCAGTGTTCATATTGGAGATGGTTTATAGAGTAGTGTTGGTATTGGAGAAGGGTCACACAGCAGTGCAGATATTGGAGACGGTTCACAGAGCAGTGCTGATATTGGAGAATGTTCACAGAGCAGTGCAGATATTGGAGATGGTTCACAGAACAGTGCTGATATTGGAGAATGTTCACAGAGCAGTGCAGATATTGGAGATGGTTCATGGAGCAGTGCTCACATTGGAGATGGTTCACAGGGCAGTGCTGATATAAGAGGTGGTTCATAGAGCAGTGTTGATATTGGATAAGGTTCACATTACAGTTCTGATATTGCAGATTGTTCACAATATAATGCTGATATTGGAGATGATTCGCAGAGCAGTGTTCATATTGGAGATGGTTCACAGAGCAGTATTGATACTAGAGATGGTTCCCAATACAGTGCTGATATTGGAGGTGATTCACAGAGCAGTGCTGATATTGGAGATGGTTCACATAGCAGTGTTGATATTGGAGATGTTTCACAGGGCAGTGCTCATATTGGAGATGATTCGCAGAGCAGTGCTGATATTGGAGCTGGTTCACAGGGCCGTCCTCACATTGGAGATGGTTCACAGATCAATACTGATATTGGAAATGGTTCACAATGCAGTGCTATTATTGGAGATGATTCACAGAGCAGTGTTGATATTGGAGATACTTCACTGAGTAGTGTTCACTTTGGAGATGGTTCACACAGCAGTGTTGATACTGAAGATGTTTCACAGAGCAGTGCTGACATTGAAGACGGTTCTCACAGCAGTGTTGATATTGGAGATGTTTCACAATACAGTGCTGATATTGGAGATGGTTCACAATACAGGGCTATATTGGAGGTTCTTCACAGAGCAATGTTGATATTGGATATGGTTTGCAGGGCAGTGTTGATATTGGAGATAGTTCACAGAGTAGTGCTGATATTGGAGATAGTTCACAGAGTAGTGCTGATATTGGATATGGTTCACAGAGCAGTACTGATATTGGAGATAGATCACAGAGTAGTGCTGATATTGGAGATGATTCACAGAGCAGTGCTGATATTGGAAATGATTCATAGAGCAGTGCTCTTATTGGAGGCGATTCACAGGGCAGTGTTCACATTGGAGATGGTTCACAGAGCAGTGCTGATGTTGGAGATGGTTTACAATACAGTGCTGATATTGGAGATGATTCACACAGCAGTGTTGATACTGGAGATGGTTCACAGAGCAAATTTGATGTTGGAGATGGTTCAGGATACAGTGCAAATATTTGAGAAGATTCACAGAGCAGTGTTGATATTGGAGATGGTTCACAGAGCAGTGTTGATATTGCAGATCGTTCACAGAGTAGTGCTTACTTTGGGGATGTTTCACAGAGTAGTGCTCACTTTGGAGATGGTTCACAGAACAGTGCTGATATTGGAGATGGTTCACAGAGCAGTGTTGATATTGGAGAATGTTCACAGAGCAGTGCAGATATTGGAGATGGTTCACAGAACAGTGCTGATATTGGAGAATGTTCACAGAGCAGTGCAGATATTGGAGATTTTTCATAATACAGTGCTGATATTTGAGATGGTTCACAATACTGTGTTGATATTGGAGATGGTTCACGGAGCAGTGCTCACATTGGAGATCGTTCACAGGGCAGTGCTGATATAAGAGATGGTTCATAGAGCAGTGTTGATATTGGATAAGGTTCACATTACAGTTCTGATATTGCAGATTGTTCACAATACAATGCTGACATTGGAGATGATTCGCAGAGCAGTGTTCATATTGGAGATGGTTCACAGAGCAGTATTGATACTAGAGATGGTTCCCAATACAGTGCTGATATTGGAGATGGTTCACAGAGCAGTGCTGATATTGGAGGTTCTTCACAGAGCAGTGTTGATATTGGATATGGTTTCAGGGAAGAGTTGATATTGGAGATAGTTCACAGAGTAGTGCTGATATTAGAGATAGTTCACAGAGTAGTGCTGATATTGGATATGGTTCATAGAGCAGTGCTGATTTTGGAGATGATTCTCAAAGCAGGGCTGATATTGGAGATGATACACAGAGCAGTGTTGATATTGGAGATGCTTCACAGAGCAGTGCTCACATTGGAGATGGTTCACAGAGCAGTGTTGATATTGGAGATGGTTCACAGAGCAGTGCTGCTACTGGAGATGGTTCACAGAACAGTGTTGATATTGGAAATGATTTACAGAGCAGTGCTGATATTGGAGTTGATTCACGGGGCACTACTCACTTTCGAGATGATTCACAGAGTAGTGCTGATATTGGAGGTGGTTCATAATACAGTGTTGATATTGGAGATGGTTCATAATATAGTGTTGATATAGGAGATGGTTCACAATACAGTGCTGATATTGGAGATGGTTCACAATACAGTGCTGATATTGGAGATGGTTCACAATGCAATGCTGATATTGGAGATTATTCACAGAGCAGCCGTGATATTGGAGATGGTTCACAGAGCAGTGCTGAATTGGAGTTGGTTCACAGACTAGTGCTCACATTGGAGGTTCTTCACAGTGCAGTGTTGATATTGGAGATGGTTCACAATACAGTGCCGATATTGGAGGTGATTCACAGAGTAGTGCTGATATTGGAGATGGTTCACAGAGCAGTGTTGATATTGGAGATGTTTCACAGGGTAGTGCTCATATTGGAGATGATTCGCAGAGCAGTGCTGATATTGGAGATGGTTCGCAGGGCAGTCCTCACATTGAAGATGGTTCACAGAACAATGCTGATATTGGAAATGGTTCACAATACAGTGCTATTATTGCAGATGATTCATAGAGCAGTGTTGATACTGGAGATGCTTCACAGAGCAGTGTTGATATTGGAGATGGTTCACAGAGCAGTGTTGATATTGGAGATGCTTCACTGAGTAGTGCTCACTTTGGAGATGGTTCACACAGCAGTGTTGATACTGAAGATGTTTCACAGAGCAGTGCTGACATTGAAGATGGTTCTCACAGCAGTGTTGATATTGGAGATGTTTCACAATACAGGGCTGATATTGGAGGTTCTTCACAGAGCAGTGTTGATATTGGATATGGTTTGCAGGGCAGTGTTGATATTGGAGATAGTTCACAGAGTAGTGCTGATATTGAATATGGTTCACAGAGCAGTGCTGATATTGGAGATAGTTCACAGAGTAGTGCTGATATTGGATATGGTTCACAGAGCTGTGCTGATATTGGAGATAGTTCACAGAGTAGTGCTGATATTGGAGATGATTCACAGAACAGTGCTGATATTGGAAATCATTCATAGAGCAGTGCTCATATTGGAGGCGATTCACAGGGCAGTGTTCACATTGGAGATGGTTCACAGAGCAGTGCTGATATTGGAGATGGTTCACAATACAGTGCTGATATTGGAGATGATTCACACAGCAGTGTTGATACTGGAGATGGTTCACAGCAAATTTGATGTTGGAGATGGTTCAGGATACAGTGCAAATATTTGAGAAGATTCACAGAGCAGTGTTGATATTGGAGATGGTTCACAGAGCAGTGTTGATATTGAAGATATTTCACAGTGCAGTGCTGATATTGCAGATGGTTCACACAGCGGTGTTGATATTGGAGATGGTTCACAGAGCAGTGCTGATATTGGAGAATATTCACAGAGCAGTGCAGATATTGGAGATGGTTCATAATACAGTGCTGATATTTGAGATGGTTCACAATACAGTGTTGATATTGGAGATGGTTCACGGAGCAGTGCTCACATTGGAGATCGTTCACAGGGCAGTGCTGATATAAGAGATGGTTCATAGAGCTGACATTGGAGATGATTCGCAGAGCAGTGTTCATATTGGAGGTGGTTCACAGAGCAGTATTGATACTAGAGATGGTTCCCAATACAGTGCTGATATTGGAGATGCTTCACAGAGCAGTGCTGATATTGGAGGTTCTTCACAGAGCAGTGTTGATATTGGATATGGTTTGCAGGGAAGTGTTGATATTGGAGATAGTTCACAGAGTAGTGCTGATATTAGAGATAGTTCACAGAGTAGTGCTGATATTGAATATGGTTCACAGAGCAGTGCTGATATTGGAGATAGTTCACAGAGTAGTGCTGATATTGGATATGGTTCACAGAGCAGTGCTGATATTGGAGATAGTTCACAGAGTAGTGCTGATATTGGAGATGATTCACAGAACAGTGCTGATATTGGAAATCATTCATAGAGTAGTGCTCATATTGGAGGCGATTCACAGGGCAGTGTTCACATTGGAGATGGTTCACAGAGCAGTGCTGATATTGGAGATGGTTCACAATACAGTGCTGATATTGGAGATGATTCACACAGCAGTGTTGATACTGGAGATGGTTCACAGAGCAAATTTGATGTTGGAGATGGTTCAGGATACAGTGCAAATATTTGAGAAGATTCACAGAGCAGTGTTGATATTGGAGATGGTTCACAGAGCAGTGTTGATATTGAAGATATTTCACAGTGCAGTGCTGATATTGCAGATGGTTCACACAGCGGTGTTGATATTGGAGATGGTTCACAGAGCAGTGCTGCTATTGGAGATGGTTCACAGAACAGTGCTGATATTGGAGATGGTTCACAGAGCAGTGCTGATATTGGAAAATGTTCACAGAGCAGTGCAGATACTGGAGATGGTTCACAGAACAGTGCTGATATTGGAGAATATTCACAGAGCAGTGCAGATATTGGAGATGGTTCATAATACAGTGCTGATATTTGAGATGGTTCACAATACAGTGTTGATATTGGAGATGGTTCACGGAGCAGTGCTCACATTGGAGATCGTTCACAGGGCAGTGCTGATATAAGAGATGGTTCATAGAGCTGACATTGGAGATGATTCGCAGAGGAGTGTTCATATTGGAGGTGGTTCACAGAGCAGTATTGATACTAGAGATGGTTCCCAATACAGTGCTGATATTGGAGATGGTTCACAGAGCAGTGCTGATATTGGAGGTTCTTCACAGAGCAGTGTTGATATTGGATATGGTTTGCAGGGAAGTGTTGATATTGGAGATAGTTCACAGAGTAGTGCTGATATTAGAGATAGTTCACAGAGTAGTGCTGATATTAGAGATAGTTCACAGAGTAGTGCTGATATTGGATATGGTTCACACAGCAGTGCTGATATTGGAGATAGTTCACAGAGTAGTGCTGATATTGGAGATGATTCACAGAGCAGTGCTGATATTGGAAATGATTCACAGGGCCGTCCTCACATTGCAGATGGTTCGCAGAACAATACTGATATTGGAAATGGTTCACAATGCAGTGCTATTATTGGAGATGATTCACAGAGCAATGTTGATACTGGAGATGGTTCACAATACAGTGCTAATATTAGAGAAGATTCACAGAGCAGTGTTGATATTGGAGATGCTTCACTGAGTAGTGTTCCCTTTGGAGATGGTTCACACAGCAGAGTTGATACTGAAGTTGTTTCAGAGCAGTGCTGACATTGAAGATGGTTCTCACAGCAGTGTTGATATTGGAGATGGTTCACAATGCAGGGCTGATATTGGAGGTTCTTCAGAGAGCAGGGTTGATACTGGATATGGTTTGCGGAGCAGTATTGATATTGGAGATAGTTCACATTGTAGTGCTGATATTGGAGATGCTTCACAGAACAATGCTGATATTGGAAATGTTTCATAGAGCAGTGCTCATATTGGAGGCGATTCACAGGGCAGTATTCACATTGGAGATGGTTCACAGAGCAGTGCTGATATTGGAGAATGTTCACAATACAGTGCTGATATTGGAGAATGTTCACAGAGCAGTGCAGATATTGGAGATGGTTCATAATACAGTGCTGATATTTGAGATGGTTCACAATACAGTGTTGATATTGGAGATGGTTCACGGAGCAGTGCTCACATTGGAGATCGTTCACAGGGAAGTGCTGATATAAGAGATGGTTCATAGAGCTGACATTGGAGATGATTCGCAGAGGAGTGTTCATATTGGAGGTGGTTCACAGAGCAGTATTGATACTAGAGATGGTTCCCAATACAGTGCTGATATTGGAGATGGTTCACAGAGCAGTGCTGATATTGGAGGTTCTTCACAGAGCAGTGTTGATATTGGATATGGTTTGCAGGGAAGTGTTGATATTGGAGATAGTTCACAGAGTAGTGCTGATATTAGAGATAGTTCACAGAGTAGTGCTGATATTGGATATGGTTCACACAGCAGTGCTGATATTGGAGATAGTTCACAGAGTAGTGCTGATATTGGAGATGATTCACAGAGCAGTGCTGATATTGGAAATGATTCACAGGGCCGTCCTCACATTGCAGATGGTTCGCAGAACAATACTGATATTGGAAATGGTTCACAATGCAGTGCTATTATTGGAGATGATTCACAGAGCAATGTTGATACTGGAGATGGTTCACAATACAGTGCTAATATTAGAGAAGATTCACAGAGCAGTGTTGATATTGGAGATGCTTCACTGAGTAGTGTTCCCTTTGGAGATGGTTCACACAGCAGAGTTGATACTGAAGTTGTTTCAGAGCAGTGCTGACATTGAAGATGGTTCTCACAGCAGTGTTGATATTGGAGATGGTTCACAATGCAGGGCTGATATTGGAGGTTCTTCAGAGAGCAGGGTTGATACTGGATATGGTTTGCGGAGCAGTATTGATATTGGAGATAGTTCACATTGTAGTGCTGATATTGGAGATGCTTCACAGAACAATGCTGATATTGGAAATGTTTCATAGAGCAGTGCTCATATTGGAGGCGATTCACAGGGCAGTGTTCACATTGGAGATGGTTCACAGAGCAGTGCTGATATTGGAGAATGTTCACAATACAGTGCTGATATTGGAGATGATTCACACAGCAGTGTTGATACTGGAGATGGTTCACAGAGCAAATTTGATGTTGGAGATGGTTCAGGATAGAGTGCAAATATTTGAGAAGATTCACAGAGCAGTGTTGATATTGGAGATGGTTCACAAAGCAGTGTTGATATTGCAGATCGTTCACAGAGTAGTGCTTACTTTGGGGATGTTTCACAGAGTAGTGCTCACTTTGGAGATGGTTCGCAGAGCAGTGTTGATATTGAAGATATTTCACAGTGCAGTGCTGATATTGCAGATGGTTCACACAGCGGTGTTGATATTGGAGATGGTTCTCAATTAAGTGTTGATATTGGAGATGGTTCACAGAGCAGTGCTGCTATTGGAGATGGTTCACAGAATAGTGCTGATATTGGAAATGATTTACAGAGCAGTGCTGATATTGGAGTTGATTCACAGGGCACTACTCACTTTCGAGATGATTCACAGAGTAGTGCTGATATTGGAGGTGGTTCAAAGAGCAGTGCTGATAATGGAGGTGGTTCATAATACAGTGTTGATATTGGAGATGGTTCACAATACAGAGCTGATATTGGAGATGGTTCACAATGCAATGCTGATATTGGAGATTATTCACAGAGCAGCCTTGATATTGGAGATGGTTCACAGAGCGGTGCTGAATTGGAGTTGGTTCACAGACTAGTGCTCACATTGGAGGTTCTTCACAGAGCAGTGTTGATATTGGAGATGGTTCACAATACAGTGCCGATATTGGAGGTGATTCACAGAGCAGTGCTGATATTGGAGATGGTTCGCAGAGCAGTGTTGATATTGGAGATGTTTCACAGGGCAGTGCTCATATTGGAGGTGATTCGCAGAGCAGTGCTGATATTGGAGATGGTTCACAGGGCGGTCCTCACATTGAAGATGGTTCGCAGAACAATGCTGATATTGGAAATGGTTCACAATACAGTGCTATTATTGCAGATGATTCACAGAGCAATGTTGATACTGGAGATGGTTCACAATACAGTGCTAATATTAGAGAAGATTCACAGAGCAGTGTTGATATTGGAGATGCTTCACTGAGTAGTGTTCCCTTTGGAGATGGTTCACACAGCAGAGTTGATACTGAAGTTGTTTCAGAGCAGTGCTGACATTGAAGATGGTTCTCACAGCAGTGTTGATATTGGAGATGGTTCACAATGCAGGGCTGATATTGGAGGTTCTTCAGAGAGCAGGGTTGATACTGGATATGGTTTGCGGAGCAGTATTGATATTGGAGATAGTTCACATTGTAGTGCTGATATTGGAGATGCTTCACAGAACAATGCTGATATTGGAAATGTTTCATAGAGCAGTGCTCATATTGGAGGCGATTCACAGGGCAGTGTTCACATTGGAGATGGTTCACAGAGCAGTGCTGATATTGGAGAATGTTCACAATACAGTGCTGATATTGGAGATGATTCACACAGCAGTGTTGATACTGGAGATGGTTCACAGAGCAAATTTGATGTTGGAGATGGTTCAGGATAGAGTGCAAATATTTGAGAAGATTCACAGAGCAGTGTTGATATTGGAGATGGTTCACAAAGCAGTGTTGATATTGCAGATCGTTCACAGAGTAGTGCTTACTTTGGGGATGTTTCACAGAGTAGTGCTCACTTTGGAGATGGTTCGCAGAGCAGTGTTGATATTGAAGATATTTCACAGTGCAGTGCTGATATTGCAGATGGTTCACACAGCGGTGTTGATATTGGAGATGGTTCTCAATTAAGTGTTGATATTGGAGATGGTTCACAGAGCAGTGCTGCTATTGGAGATGGTTCACAGAATAGTGCTGATATTGGAAATGATTTACAGAGCAGTGCTGATATTGGAGTTGATTCACGGGGCACTACTCACTTTCGAGATGATTCACAGAGTAGTGCTGATATTGGAGGTGGTTCAAAGAGCAGTGTTGATATTGGAGATGGTTCACAATACAGAGCTGATATTGGAGATGGTTCACAATGCAATGCTGATATTGGAGATTATTCACAGAGCAGCCTTGATATTGGAGATGGTTCACAGAGCGGTGCTGAATTGGAGTTGGTTCACAGACTAGTGCTCACATTGGAGGTTCTTCACAGAGCAGTGTTGATATTGGAGATGGTTCACAATACAGTGCCGATATTGGAGGTGATTCACAGAGCAGTGCTGATATTGGAGATGGTTCGCAGAGCAGTGTTGATATTGGAGATGTTTCACAGGGCAGTGCTCATATTGGAGGTGATTCGCAGAGCAGTGCTGATATTGGAGATGGTTCACAGGGCGGTCCTCACATTGAAGATGGTTCGCAGAACAATGCTGATATTGGAAATGGTTCACAATACAGTGCTATTATTGCAGATGATTCATAGAGCAGTGTTGATACTGGAGATGGCTCACAGAGCAGTGTTGATATTGCAGATGGTTCACAATGCAGTGCTAATATTGGAAAAGATTCACAGAGTAGCGTTGATATTGGAGATGGTTCACAGAGCAGTGTTTATATTGGAGATGCTTCACTGAGTAGTGCTCACTTTGGTGATGGTTCACACAGCAGTGTTGATACTGAAGATGTTTCACAGAGCAGTGCTGACATTGAAGATGGTTCTCACAGCAGTGTTGATATTGGAGATGTTTCACAATACAGGGCTGATATTGGAGGTTCTTCACAGAGCAGTGTTGATATTGGATATGGTTTGCAGGGCAGTGTTGATATTGGAGATAGTTCACAGAGCAGTGCTGATATTGGATATGGTTCACAGAGCAGTGCTGATATTGGAGATAGTTCACAGAGTAGTGCTGATATTGGAGATGATTCACAGAACAGTGCTGATATTGGAAATCATTCATAGAGCAGTGCTCATATTGGAGGCGATTCACAGGGCAGTGTTCACATTGGAGATGGTTCACAGAGCAGTGCTGATATTGTAGATGGTTCACAATACAGTGCTGATATTGGAGATGATTCATACAGCAGTATTGATACTGGAGATGGTTCACAGAGCAAATTTGATGTTGGAGATGGTTCAGGATACAGTGCAAATATTTGAGAAGATTCACAGAGCAGTGTTGATATTGGAGATGGTTCACAGAGCAGTGTTGATATTGAAGATATTTCACAGTGCAATGCTGATATTGGAGGTGGTTCACAGAACAGTGCTGATATTGGAAATGATTTACAGAGCAGTGCTGATATTGAAGTTGATTCACAGGGCACTACTCACTTTCGAGATGATTCAGAGTAGTGCTGATATTGGAGGTGGTTCACAGAGCAGTGCTGATACTGGAGTTGGTTCATAATACAGTGTTGATATTGGAGATGGTTCACAATACAGTGCTCACATTGGAGGTTCTTCACAGAGCAGTGTTGATATTGGAGATGGTTCACAATACAGTGCCGATATTGAAGGTGATTCATAGAGCAGTGCTGATATTGGAGATGGTTCACAGAACAGTGCTGATATTGGAAATGATTTACAGAGCAGTGCTGATATTGAAGTTGATTCGCAGGGCCCTACTCACTTTCGAGATGATTCACAGAGTAGTGCTGATATTGGAGATGGTTCACAGAGCAGTGCTGAATTGGAGTTGGTTCACAGACTACTGCTCACATTGGAGGTTCTTCACAGAGCAGTGTTGATATTGGAGTTGGTTCACAATACAGTGCCGATATTGGAGGTGATTCACAGAGCAGTGCTGAAATTGGAGGTGGTATATAATAGTGTTGATATTGGAGATGGTTCACAATACAGTGCTGATATTGGAGATGGTTCACAAAACAGTGCTGATATTGGAGATAGTTCACAATGCAGTGCTGATATTGGAGATGATTCACAGAGCAGTGCTGATATTGGAAATGTTTCATAGAGCAGTGCTCATATTGGAGGCGATTCACAGGGCAGTGTTCACCTTGGAGATGGTACACAGAGCAGTGCTGATGTTGGAGATGGTTCACAATACAGTGCTGATATTGGAGATGATTCACACAGCAGTGTTGATACTGGAGATGGTTCACAGAACAAATTTGATGTTGGAGATGGTTCAGGATACAGTGCAAATATTTGAGAAGATTCACAGAGCAGTGTTGGTATTGGAGATGGTTCACAAAGCAGTGTTGATATTGCAGATCGTTCATAGAGTAGTGCTTACTTTGGAGATGTTTCACAGAGTAGTGCTCACTTTGGAGATGGTTCGCAGAGCAGTGTTGATATTGAAGATATTTCACAGTGCAGTGCTGATATTGCAGATGGTTCACACAGCGGTGTTGATATTGGAGATGGTTCTCAATTAAGTGTTGATATTGGAGATGGTTCACAGAGCAGTGCTGCTATTGCAGATGGTTCACAGAACAGTGCTGATATTGGAATTGATTTACAGAGCAGTGCTGATATTGGAGTTGATTCACGGGGCACTACTCACTTTCGAGATGATTCACAGAGTACTGATGATATTGGAGGTGGTTCACACAGCGGTGTTGATATTGGAGATGGTTCTCAATTAAGTGTTGATATTGGAGATGGTTCACAATGCAATGCTGATATTGGAGATTATTCACAGAGCAGCCTTGATATTGGAAATGGTTCACAGAGCGGTGCTGAATTGGAGTTGGTTCACAGACTAGTGCTCACATTGGAGGTTCTTCACAGAGCAGTGTTGATATTGGAGTTGGCTCACAATACAGTGCCGATATCGGAGGTGATTCACAGAGCAGTGCTGATATTGGAGATGGTTCACAGAACAGTGCTGATATTGGAAATAATTTACAGAGCAGTGCTGATATTGGAGTTGATTCACAGGGCACTACTCACATTCGAGATAATTCAGAAGGTGGTGCTGATATTGGAGGTGGTTCACAGAGCAACCTTGATATTGGAGATGGTTCACAGAGCGGTGCTGAATTGGAGTTGGTTCACAGACTAGTGCTCACATTGGAGGTTCTTCACAGAGCAGTGTTGATATTGGAGTTGGTTCACAATACAGTGCCGATATCGGAGGTGATTCACAGAGCAGTACTGATATTGGAGATGGTTCACAGAACAGTGCTGATATTGGAAATGATTTACAGAGCAGTGCTGATATTCGAGTTGATTCACAGGGCACTACTCACATTCGAGATGATTCAGAAGGTGGTCCTGATATTGGAGGTGGTTCACAGAGCAGTCTTGATATTGGTGGTGGTTCACAGAGCAGTACTGAATTGGAGTTGGTTCACAGACTACTGCTCACATTGGAGGTTCTTCACAGAGCGGTGTTGATATTGGAGATGGTTCACAATGCAGTGCCAATATTGGAGGTGAATCACAGAGCAGTGCTGATATTGGAGATGGTTCGCAGAGCAGTGTTGATATTGGAGATGTTTCACAGGGCAGTGCTCATATTGGAAGTGATTCGCAGAGCAGTGCTGATATTGGAGATGGTTCACAGGGCGGTCCTCACATTGAAGATGGTTCGCAGAACAATGCTGATATTGGAAATGGTTCACAATACAGTGCTATTATTGCAGATGATTCATAGAGCAGTGTTGATACTGGAGATGGCTCACAGAGCAGTGTTGATATTGGAGATGGTTCACAATGCAGTGCTAATATTGGAAAAGATTCACAGAGTAGCGTTGATATTGGAGATGGTTCACAGAGCAGTGTTTATATTGGAGATGCTTCACTGAGTAGTGCTCACTTTGGTGATGGTTCACACAGCAGTGTTGATACTGAAGATGTTTCACAGAGCAGTGCTGACATTGAAGATGGTTCTCACAGCAGTGTTGATATTGGAGATGTTTCACAATACAGGGCTGATATTGGAGGTTCTTCACAGAGCATTGTTGATATTGGATATGGTTTGCAGGGCAGTGTTGATATTGGAGATAGTTCACAGAGCAGTGCTGATATTGGATATGGTTCACAGAGCAGTGCTGATATTGGAGATAGTTCACAGAGTAGTGCTGATATTGGATATGGTTCACAGAGCAGTGCTGATATTGGAGATAGTTCACAGAGTAGTGCTGATATTGGAGATGATTCACAGAACAGTGCTGATATTGGAAATCATTCATAGAGCAGTGCTCATATTGGAGGCGATTCACAGGGCAGTGTTCACATTGGAGATGGTTCACAGAGCAGTGCTGATATTGTAGATGGTTCACAATACAGTGCTGATATTGGAGATGATTCATACAGCAGTATTGATACTGGAGATGGTTCACAGAGCAAATTTGATGTTGGAGATGGTTCAGGATACAGTGCAAATATTTGAGAAGATTCACAGAGCAGTGTTGATATTGGAGATGGTTCACAGAGCAGTGTTGATATTGAAGATATTTCACAGTGCAATGCTGATATTGGAGGTGGTTCACAGAGCAGTGCTGATACTGGAGTTGGTTCATAATACAGTGTTGATATTGGAGATGGTTCACAATACAGTGCTCACATTGGAGGTTCTTCACAGAGCAGTGTTGATATTGGAGATGGTTCACAATACAGTGCCGATATTGAAGGTGATTCATAGAGCAGTGCTGATATTGGAGATGGTTCACAGAACAGTGCTGATATTGGAAATGATTTACAGAGCAGTGCTGATATTGAAGTTGATTCGCAGGGCCCTACTCACTTTCGAGATGATTCACAGAGTAGTACTGATATTGGAGATGGTTCACAGAGCAGTGCTGAATTGGAGTCGGTTCACAGACTACTGCTCACATTGAAGGTTCTTCACAGAGCAGTGTTGATATTGGAGTTGGTTCACAATACAGTGCCGATATTGGAGGTGATTCACAGAGCAGTGCTGAAATTGGAGGTGGTATATAATAGTGTTGATATTGGAGATGGTTCACAATACAGTGCTGATATTGGAGATGGTTCACAAAACAGTGCTGATATTGGAGATAGTTCACAATGCAGTGCTGATATTGGAGATGATTCACAGAGCAGTGCTGATATTGGAAATGTTTCATAGAGCAGTGCTCATATTGGAGGCGATTCACAGGGCAGTGTTCACATTGGAGATGGTTCACAGAGCAGTGCTGATGTTGGAGATGGTTCACAATACAGTGCTGATATTGGAGATGATTCACACAGCAGTGTTGATACTGGAGATGGTTCACAGAACAAATTTGATGTTGGAGATGGTTCAGGATACAGTGCAAATATTTGAGAAGATTCACAGAGCAGTGTTGGTATTGGAGATGGTTCACAAAGCAGTGTTGATATTGCAGATCGTTCATAGAGTAGTGCTTACTTTGGGGATGTTTCACAGAGTAGTGCTCACTTTGGAGATGGTTCGCAGAGCAGTGTTGATATTGAAGATATTTCACAGTGCAGTGCTGATATTGCAGATGGTTCACACAGCGGTGTTGATATTGGAGATGGTTCTCAATTAAGTGTTGATATTGGAGATGGTTCACAGAGCAGTGCTGCTATTGCAGATGGTTCACAGAACAGTGCTGATATTGGAATTGATTTACAGAGCAGTGCTGATATTGGAGTTGATTCACGGGGCACTACTCACTTTCGAGATGATTCACAGAGTACTGATGATATTGGAGGTGGTTCACACAGCGGTGTTGATATTGGAGATGGTTCTCAATTAAGTGTTGATATTGGAGATGGTTCACAATGCAATGCTGATATTGGAGATTATTCACAGAGCAGCCTTGATATTGGAAATGGTTCACAGAGCGGTGCTGAATTGGAGTTGGTTCACAGACTAGTGCTCACATTGGAGGTTCTTCACAGAGCAGTGTTGATATTGGAGTTGGCTCACAATACAGTGCCGATATCGGAGGTGATTCACAGAGCAGTGCTGATATTGGAGATGGTTCACAGAACAGTGCTGATATTGGAAATAATTTACAGAGCAGTGCTGATATTGGAGTTGATTCACAGGGCACTACTCACATTCGAGATAATTCAGAAGGTGGTGCTGATATTGGAGGTGGTTCACAGAGCAACCTTGATATTGGAGATGGTTCACAGAGCAGTACTGAATTGGAGTTGGTTCACAGACTACTGCTCACATTGGAGGTTCTTCACAGAGCGGTGTTGATATTGGAGATGGTTCACAATGCAGTGCCAATATTGGAGGTGAATCACAGAGCAGTGCTGATATTGGAGATGGTTCGCAGAGCAGTGTTGATATTGGAGATGTTTCACAGGGCAGTGCTCATATTGGAGGTGATTCGCAGAGCAGTGCTGATATTGGAGATGGTTCACAGGGCGGTCCTCACATTGAAGATGGTTCGCAGAACAATGCTGATATTGGAAATGGTTCACAATACAGTGCTATTATTGCAGATGATTCATAGAGCAGTGTTGATACTGGAGATGGCTCACAGAGCAGTGTTGATATTGCAGATGGTTCACAATGCAGTGCTAATATTGGAAAAGATTCACAGAGTAGCGTTGATATTGGAGATGGTTCACAGAGCAGTGTTTATATTGGAGATGCTTCACTGAGTAGTGCTCACTTTGGTGATGGTTCACACAGCAGTGTTGATACTGAAGATGTTTCACAGAGCAGTGCTGACATTGAAGATGGTTCTCACAGCAGTGTTGATATTGGAGATGTTTCACAATACAGGGCTGATATTGGAGGTTCTTCACAGAGCATTGTTGATATTGGATATGGTTTGCAGGGCAGTGTTGATATTGGAGATAGTTCACAGAGCAGTGCTGATATTGGATATGGTTCACAGAGCAGTGCTGATATTGGAGATAGTTCACAGAGTAGTGCTGATATTGGATATGGTTCACAGAGCAGTGCTGATATTGGAGATAGTTCACAGAGTAGTGCTGATATTGGAGATGATTCACAGAACAGTGCTGATATTGGAAATCATTCATAGAGCAGTGCTCATATTGGAGGCGATTCACAGGGCAGTGTTCACATTGGAGATGGTTCACAGAGCAGTGCTGATATTGTAGATGGTTCACAATACAGTGCTGATATTGGAGATGATTCATACAGCAGTATTGATACTGGAGATGGTTCACAGAGCAAATTTGATGTTGGAGATGGTTCAGGATACAGTGCAAATATTTGAGAAGATTCACAGAGCAGTGTTGATATTGGAGATGGTTCACAGAGCAGTGTTGATATTGAAGATATTTCACAGTGCAATGCTGATATTGGAGGTGGTTCACAGAGCAGTGCTGATACTGGAGTTGGTTCATAATACAGTGTTGATATTGGAGATGGTTCACAATACAGTGCTCACATTGGAGGTTCTTCACAGAGCAGTGTTGATATTGGAGATGGTTCACAATACAGTGCCGATATTGAAGGTGATTCATAGAGCAGTGCTGATATTGGAGATGGTTCACAGAACAGTGCTGATATTGGAAATGATTTACAGAGCAGTGCTGATATTGAAGTTGATTCGCAGGGCCCTACTCACTTTCGAGATGATTCACAGAGTAGTACTGATATTGGAGATGGTTCACAGAGCAGTGCTGAATTGGAGTCGGTTCACAGACTACTGCTCACATTGGAGGTTCTTCACAGAGCAGTGTTGATATTGGAGTTGGTTCACAATACAGTGCCAATATTGGAGGTGATTCACAGAGCAGTGCTGAAATTGGAGGTGGTTTATAATAGTGTTGATATTGGAGATGGTTCACAATACAGTGCTGATATTGGAGATGGTTCACAAAGCAGTGCTGATATTGGAGATGGTTCACAATGCAGTGCTGATATTGGAGATGATTCACAGAACAGTGCTGATATTGGAAATGTTTCATAGAGCAGTGCTCATATTGGAGGCGATTCACAGGGCAGTGTTCACATTGGAGATGGTTCACAGAGCAGTGCTGATGTTGGAGATGGTTCACAATACAGTGCTGATATTGGAAATGATTTACAGAGCAGTGCTGATATTGGAGTTGATTCACAGGGCACTACTCACATTCGAGATGATTCAGAAGGTGGTGCTGATATTGGAGGTGGTTCACAGAGCAGTCTTGATATTGGTGGTGGTTCACAGAGCAGTACTGAATTGGAGTTGGTTCACAGACTACTGCTCACATTGGAGGTTCTTCACAGAGCGGTGTTGATATTGGAGATGGTTCACAATGCAGTGCCAATATTGGAGGTGAATCACAGAGCAGTGCTGATATTGGAAATGGTTCACAGGGCGGTCCTCACATTGGAGATGGTTCGCAGATGGTTCACAATACAGTGCTATTATTGGAGATGATTCACAGAGCAGTGTTGATACTGGAGATGGTTCACAGAGCAGTGTTGATATTGGAGATGGTTCACAATGCAGTGCTGATATTGGAGAAGATTCACAGAGTAGTGTTGATATTGGAGATGGTTCACAGAGCAGTGTTGATATTGGAGATGCTTCACTGAGTAGTGTTCACTTTGGAGATGGTTCACACAGCATTGTTGATACTGAAGATGTTTCAGAGCAGTGCTGACATTGAAGATGGTTCTCACAGCAGTGTTGATATTGGAGATGTTTCACAATACAGTGCTGATATTGGAGATGTTTCACAATACAGTGCTAATATTGGAGATGGTTCTCAATACAGTGTTGATATTGGAGATGGTTCACAGAGCAGTGCTGATATTGGAAATGATTTACAGAGCAGTGCTGATATTGGAGTTGATTCACAGGGCACTACTCACTTTCGAGATGATTCACAGAGTAGTGCTGATATTGGAGTTGGTTCACAGAGCAGTGCTGATATTGGAGATGGTTTATAATACAGTGTTGATATTGGAGATGGATCACCATACAGTGCTGATATTGGAGATGGTTCACAATGCAGTGCTGAATTGGAGTTGGTTCACAGACTAGTGCTCACATTGGAGGTTCTTCACAGAGCAGTGTTGATATTGGAGATGGTTTGCAGGGCAGTGTTGATATTGGAGATGGTTCACAATACAGTGCTGATATTGGACATCTTTCACAGAGCAGTGTTGATACTGGAGTTGGTTCACAGAGCAATTTCGATATTGGAGATGGTTCAGAATACAGTGCTGATATTTGAGAAGATTCACAGAGCAGTGTTGATATTGGAGATTGTTCACAGAGCAGTGTTGATATTGCAGATGGTTCACAGAGTAGTGCTTACTTTGGAGATAGTTCACAGAGTAGTGCTCACTTTGGAGACGGTTCACAGAGCAGTGTTGATATTGAAGATATTTCACAGAGCAGTACTGATATTGGAGGTGGTTCGCACAGCGGTGTTGATATTGGAGATGTTTCACAATACAGTGCTGATATTGGAGATGGTTCTCAATACAATGTTGATATTGGAGATGGTTCACAGAGCAGTGCTGATATTGGAAATGATTCACAGAGCAGTGCTGATATTGGAGTCAATTCACAGGGCACTACTCACTTTCGAGATGATTCTCAGAGCAGTGCTGAATTGGAGATGGTTCACAGAGCAGTGTTGATATTGGAGGTGGTTCATCATACAGTGTTGATATTGGAGATGGTTCATGGCACAGTGTTGATATTGGAGATGGTTCACAGAGGAGTGCTGATATTGCAGATGGTTCACAGAGGAGTGCTGATATTGGAGATGGTTCACAGAGCAATGCTGATATTGGAGAATGTTCACAGAGCAGTGTAGATACTGGAGATGCTTCACAGAGCAGTGTTGATATTGAAGATGGTTCACGGTGCAGTGTTGATATTGGAGATGGTTCACAATACAGTGCTGATATTTGAGATGGTTCACAATACAGTATTGATATTGGAGATGGTTCACAGAGCAGTGTTGATATTGAAGATGGTTCACGGTACAGTGTTGATATTGGAGATGGTTCACAATACAGTGTTGATATTGGAGATGGTTCACAGAACAGTGCGGATATTGGAGAATGTTCACAGAGCAGTGCAGATATTGGAGATGGTTCACAGAGCAGTGTTGGTATTGGAGAATATTCACAGAGCAGTGCAGATATTGGAGATGGTTCACAGAGCAGTGTTGGTATTGGAGAATATTCACAGAGCAGTGCAGATATTGGAGATTGTTCACAGAACAGTGCTCACATTGGAGATGGTTCACAGGGCAGTGCTGATATAAGAGATGGTTCATAGAGCAGTGTTGATATTGGATAAGGTTCACGTTACAGTTCTGATATTGCAGATTGTACACAATACAGTGCTGATATTGGTGATGATTCGCAGAGCAGTGTTCGTATTGGAGATGGTTCACAGAGCAGTGTTGATACTAGAGATGCTTCCCAATACAGTGCTTATATTGGAGATGTCTCACAGAACAGTGCAGATATTGGAGACGATTCACTGGGCGGTGCTCACATTGGAGATGGCACACAGAGCAGTGTTTATATTGGAGATGGTTCACAGAGCAGCTCTCACTTTGGAGATGATTCCCAGAGCAGTGCTGATATTGGAGATGGTGCACAGAGCAGTGCAGATATTGGAGATGGTTCACAGAGCAGTGTTGATATTGAAGATGGTTCACGGTGCAGTGTTGATATTGGAGATGGTTCACAATACAGTGCTGATATTTGAGATGGTTCACAATGCAGTGTTGATATTGGAGATGGTTCACAGAACAGTGCGGATATTGGAGAATGTTCACAGAGCAGTGCAGATATTCGAGATGGTTCACAGAGCAGTGTTGATATTGAAGATGGTTCATGGTACAGTGTTGATATTGGAGATGGTTCACAAAACAGTGCTGATATTTGAGATGGTTCACAATACAGTGCTGATATTGGAGATGGTTCACAGAGCAGTGCTGAATTGGAGTTGGTTCACAGACTAGTGCTCACATTGGAGGTTCTTCACAGAGCAGTGTTGATATTGGAGATGGTTTGCAGGGCAGTGTTGATATTGGAGATGGTTCACAATACAATGTTGATATTGGAGATGGTTCACAGAGCAGTGCTGATATTGGAGATGGTGCTCAATACAATGTTGATATTGGAGATGGTTCACAATGCAGTGCCAATATTGGAGGTGAATCACAGAGCAGTGCTGATATTGGAAATGGTTCACAGAGCAGTGTTGATATTGGACATGTTTCACAGGGCAGTGCTCATATTGGAGATGATTCGCAGAGCAGTGCTGATATTGGAGATGGTTCACAGGGCGGTCCTCACATTGGAGATGGTTCGCAGAACAATGCTGATATTGGAAATGGTTCACAATACAGTGCTATTATTGGAGATGATTCACAGAGCAGTGTTGATACTGGAGATGGTTCACAGAGCAGTGTTTATATTGGAGATGGTTCACAGAGCAGCTCTCACTTTGGAGATGATTCCCAGAGCAGTGCTGATATTGGAGATGGTGCACAGAGCAGTGCAGATATTGGAGATGGTTCACAGAGCAGTGTTGATATTGAAGATGGTTAATGGTACAGTGTTGATATTGGAGATGGTTCACAAAACAGTGCTGATATTTGAGATGGTTCACAATACAGTGCTGATATTGGAGATGGTTCACAGAGCAGTGCTGAATTGGAGTTGGTTCACAGACTAGTGCTCACATTGGAGGTTCTTCACAGAGCAGTGTTGATATTGGAGATGGTTTGCAGGGCAGTGTTGATATTGGAGATGGTTCACAATACAGTGCTGATATTGGACATGGTTCACAGAGCAGTGCTGATATTGGAGATGATTCACAGAACAGTGCTGATATTGGAAATGATTCATAGAGCAGTTCTCATATTAGAGGTGATTCACAGGGCTGTGTTCACATTGGAGATGGTTCACAGAGCAGTGCTGATATTGAAGATGGTTCGCAATACAGTGCTGATATTGGAGATGATTCACACAGCAGTGTTGATACTGGAGTTGGTTCACAGAGTAATTTCGATATTGGAGATGGTTCAGAATACAGTGCTGATTTTTGAGAAGATTCACAGAGCAGTGTTGATATTGGAGATTGTTCACAGAGCAGTGTTGATATTGCAGATGGTTCACAGGGTAGTGCTTACTTTGGAGATAGTTCACAGAGTAGTGCTCACTTTGGAGACGGTTCACAGAGCACTGTTGATATTGAAGATATTTCACAGAGCAGTGCTGATACTGGAGGTGGTTCGCACAGCGGTGTTGATATTGGAGATGTTTCACAATACAGTGCTGATATTGGAGATGGTTCTCAATACATTGTTGATATTGGAGATGGTTCACAGAGCAGTGCTGATATTGGAGATAGTTCTCAATACAATGTTGATATTGGAGATGGTTCACAGAGCAGTGCTGATATTGGAGTCAATTCACAGGGCACTACTCACTTTCGAGATGATTCTCAGAGCAGTGCTGATATTGGAGATGGTTCACAGAGCAGTGCTGATATTGGAAATGATTCACAGCGCACTACTCACTTTCGAGATGATTCTCAGAGCAGTGCTGATATTGGAGATGGTTCACAGAGCAGTGCTGATATTGGAAATGATTCACAGCGCAGTGCTGATATTGGAGTCAATTAACAGGGCACTACTCACTTTCGAGATGATTCTCAGAGCAGTGCTGATATTGGAGATGGTTCACAGAGCAGTGTTGATATTGGAGATGGTTCACAGAGGAGTGCTGATATTGGAGATGGTTCACAGAGGAGTGCTGATATTGGAGATGGTTCACAGAGCAATGCTGATATTGGAGAATGTTCACAGAGCAGTGCAGATATTGGAGATGGTTCACAGAGCAGTGTTGATATTGAAGATGGTTCACGGTGCAGTGTTGATATTGGAGATGGTTCACAATACAGTGCTGATATTTGAGATGGTTCACAATACAGTATTGATATTGGAGATGGTTCACAGAGTAGTGTTGATATTGAAGATGGTTCACGGTGCAGTGTTGATATTAGAGATGGTTCACAATACAGTGCTGATATTTGAGATAGTTCACAATACAGTGTTGATATTGGAGATGGTTCACAGAACAGTGCGGATATTGCAGAATGTTCACAGAGCAGTGCAGATATTGGAGATGGTTCACAGAGCAGTGTTGATATTGAAGATGGTTCATGGTACAGTGTAGATATTGGAGATGGTTCACAAAACAGTGCTGATATTTGAGATGGTTCACAATACAGTGCTGATATTGGAGATGGTTCACAGAGCAGTGCTGAATTGGAGTTGGTTCACAGACTAGTGCTCACATTGGAGGTTCTTCACAGAGCAGTGTTGATATTGGAGATGGTTTGCAGGGCAGTGTTGATATTGGAGATGGTTCACAATACAGTGCTGGTATTGGAAATGATTCATAGAGCAGTGCTCATATTAGAGGTGATTCACAGGGCAGTGTTCACATTGGAGATGGTTCACAGAGCAGTGCTGATATTGAAGATGGTTCGCAATACAGTGCTGATATTGGAGATGATTCACACAGCAGTGTTGATACTGGAGTTGGTTCACAGAGCAATTTCGATATTGGAGATGGTTCAGAATACAGTGCTGATATTTGAGAAGATTCACAGAGCAGTGTTGATATTGGAGATTGTTCACAGAGCAGTGTTGATATTGCAGATGGTTCACAGGGTAGTGCTTACTTTGGAGATAGTTCACGGAGTAGTGCTCACTTTGGAGACGGTTCACAGAGCAGTGTTGATATTGAAGATATTTCACAGAGCAGTGCTGATACTGGAGGTGGTTCGCACAGCGGTGTTGATATTGGAGATGTTTCACAATACAGTGCTGATATTGGAGATGGTTCTCAATACATTGTTGATATTGGAGATGGTTCATGGTACAGTGTTGATATTGAAGATGGTTCACAGAGGAGTGCTGATATTGGAGATGGTTCACAGAGGAGTGCTGATATTGGAGATGGTTCACAGAGCAATGCTGATATTGGAGAATGTTCACAGAGCAGTGCAGATATTGGAGATGGTTCACAGAGCAGTGTTGATATTGAAGATGGTTCACGGTGCAGTGTTGATATTGGAGATGGTTCACAATACAGTGCTGATATTTGAGATGGTTCACAATACAGTATTGATATTGGAGATGGTTCACAGAGCAGTGTTGATATTGAAGATGGTTCACGGTACAGTGTTGATATTGGAGATGGTTCACAATACAGTGTTGATATTGTAGATGGTTCACAGAGCAGTGTTGGTATTGGAGAATGTTCACAGAGCAGTGCAGATATTGGAGAATGTTCACAGAACAGTGCTCACATTGGAGATGGTTCACAGGGCAGTGCTGATATAAGAGATGGTTCATAGAGCAGTGTTGATATTGGATAAGGTTCACGTTACAGTTCTAATATTGCAGATTGTACACAATACAGTGCTGATATTGGTGATGATTCGCAGAGCAGTGTTCATATTGGAGATGGTTCACAGAGCAGTGTTGATACTAGAGATGGTTCCCAATACAGTGCTGATATTGGAGATGTCTCACAGAACAGTGCAGATATTGGAGATGATTCACTGGGCGGTGCTCACATTGGAGATGGCACACAGAGCAGTGTTTATATTGGAGATGGTTCACAGAGCAGCTCTCACTTTGGAGATGATTCCCAGAGCAGTGCTGATATTGGAGATGGTGCACAGAGCAGTGCAGATATTGGAGATGGTTCACAGAGCAGTGTTGATATTGAAGATGGTCCACGGTGCAGTGTTGATATTGGAGATGGTTCACAATACAGTGCTGATATTTGAGATGGTTCACAATACAGTGTTGATATTGGAGATGGTTCACAGAACAGTGCGGATATTGGAGAATGTTCACAGAGCAGGGCAGATATTGGAGATGGTTCACAGAGCAATGTTGATATTGAAGATGGTTCATGGTACAGTGTTGATATTGGAGATGGTTCACAAAACAGTGCTGATATTTGAGATAGTTCACAATACAGTGCTGATATTGGAGATGGTTCACAGAGCAGTGCTGAATTGGAGTTGGTTCACAGACTAGTGCTCACATTGGAGGTTCTTCACAGAGCAGTGTTGATATTGGAGATGGTTTGCAGGGCAGTGTTGATATTGGAGATGGTTCACAATACAGTGCTGATATTGGACATGGTTCACAGAGCAGTGCTGATATTGGAGATGATTCACAGAACAGTGCTGATATTGGAAATGATTCATAGAGCAGTGCTCATATTAGAGGTGATTCACAGGGCAGTGTTCACATTGGAGATGGTTCACAGAGCAGTGCTGATATTGAAGATGGTTCGCAATACAGTGCTGATATTGGAGATGATTCACACAGCAGTGTTGATACTGGAGTTGGTTCACAGAGCAATTTCGATATTGGAGATGGTTCAGAATACAGTGCTGATATTTGAGAAGATTCACAGAGCAGTGTTGATATTGGAGATTGTTAAAAGAGCAGTGTTGATATTGCAGATGGTTCACAGAGTAGTGCTTACTTTGGAGATAGTTCACAGAGTAGTGCTCACTTTGGAGACGGTTCACAGAGCAGTGTTGATATTGAAGATATTTCACAGAGCAGTGCTGATACTGGAGGTGGTTCGCACAGCGGTGTTGATATTGGAGATGTTTCACAATACAGTGCTGATATTGGAGATGGTTCTCAATACATTGTTGATATTGGAGATGGTTCACAGAGCAGTGCTGATATTGGAGATGGTTCTCAATACAATGTTGATATTGGAGATGGTTCACAGAGCAGTGTTGATATTGGAGGTGGTTCATCATACAGTGTTGATATTGGAGATGGTTCATGGTACAGTGTTGATATTGGAGATGGTTCACAGAGGAGTGCTGATATTGGAGATGGTTCACAGAGGAGTGCTGATATTGGAGATGGTTCACAGAGCAATGCTGATATTGGAGAATGTTCACAGAGCAGTGCAGATATTGGAGATGGTTCACAGAGCAGTGTTGATATTGAAGATGGTTCACGGTGCAGTGTTGATATTGGAGATGGTTCACAATACAGTGCTGATATTTGAGATGGTTCACAATACAGTATTGCTATTGGAGATGGTTCACAGAGCAGTGTTGATATTGAAGATGGTTCACGGTACAGTGTTGATATTGGAGATGGTTCACAATACAGTGTTGATATTGGAGATGGTTCACAGAGCAGTGTTGGTATTGGAGAATGTTCACAGAGCAGTGCAGATATTGGAGATTGTTCACAGAACAGTGCTCACATTGGAGATGGTTCACAGGGCAGTGCTGATATAAGAGATGGTTCATAGAGCAGTGTTGATATTGGATAAGGTTCACGTTACAGTTCTGATATTGCAGATTGTACACAATACAGTGCTGATATTGGTGATGATTCGCAGAGCAGTGTTCATATTGGAGATGGTTCACAGAGCAGTGTTGATACTAGAGATGGTTCCCAATACAGTGCTGATATTGGAGATGTCTCACAGAACAGTGCAGATATTGGAGACGATTCACTGGGCGGTGCTCACATTGGAAATGGCACACAGAGCAGTGTTTATATTGGAGATGGTTCACAGAGCAGCTCTCACTTTGGAGATGATTCCCAGAGCAGTGCTGATATTCGAGATGGTGCACAGAGCAGTACAGATATTGGAGATGGTTCACAGAGCAGTGTTGATATTGAAGATGGTTCACGGTGCATTGTTGATATTGGAGATGGTTCACAATACAGTGCTGATATTTGAGATGGTTCACAGAGCAATGCTGATATTGGAGATGGTTCACAGAGCAATGCTGATATTGGAGAATGTTCACAGAGCAGTGCAGATATTGGAGATGGTTCACAGAGCAGTGTTGATATTGAAGATGGTTCACGGTGCAGTGTTGATATTGGTGATGGTTCACAATACAGTGCTGATATTTGAGATGGTTCACAATAAAGTATTGATATTGGAGATGGTTCACAGAGCAGTGTTGATATTGAAGATGGTTCACGGTACAGTGTTGATATTGGAGATGGTTCACAATACAGTGCTGATATTTGAGATGGTTCACAATACAGTGTTGATATTGGAGATGGTTCACAGAACAGTGCGGATATTGCAGAATGTTCACAGAGCAGTGCAGATATTGGAGATGGTTCACAGAGCAGTGTTGATATTGAAGATGGTTCATGGTACAGTGTTGATATTGGAGATGGTTCACAAAACAGTGCTGCTATTTGAGATGGTTCACAATACAGTGCTGATATTGGAGATGGTTCACAGAGCAGTGCTGAATTGGAGTTGGTTCACAGACTACTGCTCACATTGGAGGTTCTTCACAGAGCAGTGTTGATATTGAAGATGGTTCACGGTACAGTGTTGATATTGGAGATGGTTCTCAATACAATGTTGATATTGGAGATGGTTCACAGAGCAGTGCTGATATTGGAGTCAATTCACAGGGCACTACTCACTTTCGAGATGATTCTCAGAGCAGTGCTGATATTGGAGGTGGTTCAGCATACAGTGTTGATATTGGAGATGGTTCATGGTACAGTGTTGATATTGAAGATGGTTCACAGAGGAGTGCTGATATTGGAGATGGTTCACAGAGGAGTGCTGATATTGGAGATGGTTCACAGAGCAATGCTGATATTGGAGAATGTTCACAGAGCAGGGCAGATATTGGAGATGTTTCACAGAGCAGTGTTGATATTGAAGATGGTTCACGGTGCAGTGTTGATATTGGAGATGGTTCACAATACAGTGCTGATATTTGAGATGGTTCACAATACAGTATTGATATTGGAGATGGTTCACAGAGCAGTGTTGATATTGAAGATGGTTCACGGTACAGTGTTGATATTGGAGATGGTTCACAATACAGTGTTGATATTGGAGATGGTTCACAGAGCAGTGTTGGTATTGGAGAATGTTCACAGAGCAGTGCAGATATTGGAGAATGTTCACAGAACAGTGCTCACATTGGAGATGGTTCACAGGGCAGTGCTGATATAAGAGATGGTTCATAGAGCAGTGTTGATATTGGATAAGGTTCACGTTACAGTTCTAATATTGCAGATTGTACACAATACAGTGCTGATATTGGTGATGATTCGCAGAGCAGTGTTCATATTGGAGATGGTTCACAGAGCAGTGTTGATACTAGAGATGGTTCCCAATACAGTGCTGATATTGGAGATGTCTCACAGAACAGTGCAGATATTGGAGACGATTCACTGGGCGGTGCTCACATTGGAGATGGCACACAGAGCAGTGTTTATATTGGAGATGGTTCACAGAGCAGCTCTCACTTTGGAGATGATTCCTAGAGCAGTGCTGATATTGGAGATGGTGCACAGAGCAGTGCAGATATTGGAGATGGTTCACAGAGCAGTGTTGATATTGAAGATGGTTCACGGTGCAGTGTTGATATTGGAGATGGTTCTCAATACAGTGCTGATATTTGAGATGGTTCACGATACAGTGTTGATATTGGAGATGGTTCACAGAACAGTGCGGATATTGGAGAATGTTCACAGAGCAGGGCAGATATTGGAGATGGTTCACAGAGCAGCTCTCACTTTGGAAATGATTCCTAGAGCAGTGCTGATTTTGGAGATGGTGCACAGAGCAGTGCAGATATTGGAGGTTCTTCACAGAGCAGTGTTTATATTGGAGATGGTTTGCAGGGCAGTGTTGATATTGGAGATGGTTCACAATACAGTGCTGATATTGGACATGGTTCACAGAGCAGTGCTGATATTGGAGATGATTCACAGAACAGTGCTGATATTGGAAATGATTCATAGAGCAGTGCTCATTTTAGAGGTGATTCACAGGGCAGTGTTCACATTGGAGATGGTTCACAGAGCAGTGCTGATATTGTAGATGGTTCGCAATACAGTGCTGATATTGGAGATGATTCACACAGCAGTGTTGATACTGGAGTTGGTTCACAGAGCAATTTCGATATTGGAGATGGTTCACAGAGCAGTGTTGATATTGAAGATGGTTCACGGTACAGTGTTGATATTGGAGATGGTTCACAATACAGTGTTGATATTGGAGATGGTTCACAGAGCAGTGCAGATATTGGAGATTGTTCACAGAACAGTGCTCACATTGGAGATGGTTCATGGTACAGTGTTCATATTGGAGATGGTTCACAAAACAGTGCTGATATTGAAGATGGTTCACGGTGCAGTGTTGATATTGGAGATGGTTCACAATACAGTGCTGATATTTGAGATGGTTCACAATACAGTATTGATATTGGAGATGGTTCACAGAGCAGTGTTGATATTGAAGATGGTTCACGGTGCAGTGTTGATATTGGAGATGGTTCACAATACAGTGCTGATATTTGAGATGGTTCACAATACAGTATTGATATTGGAGATGGTTCACAGAGCAGTGTTGATATTGAAGATGGTTCACGGTACAGTGTTGATATTGGAGATGGTTCACAATACAGTGTTGATATTGGAGATGGTTCACAGAACAGTGCTCACATTGGAGATTGTTCACAGGGCAGTGCTGATATAAGAGATGGTTCATAGAGCAGTGTTGATATTGGATAAGGTTCACGTTACAGTTCGGATATTGCAGCTTGTACACAATACAGTGCTGATATTGGTGATGATTCGCAGAGCAGTGTTCATATTGGAGATGGTTCACAGAGCAGTGTTGATACTAGAGATGGTTCCCAATACAGTGCTGATATTGGAGATGTCTCACAGAACAGTGCAGATATTGGCGACGATTCACTGGGCGGTGCTCACTTTGGAGATGGCACACAGAGCAGTGTTTATATTGGAGATGGTTCACAGAGCAGCTCTCACTTTGGAGATGATTCCCAGAGCAGTGCTGATATTGGAGATGGTGCACAGAGCAGTGCAGATATTGGAGATGGTTCACAGAGCAGTGTTGATATTGAAGATGGTTCACAATACAGTGTTGATATTGGAGATGGTTCACAGAACAGTGCGGATATTGGAGAATGTTCACAGAGCAGTGCAGATATTGGAGATGATTCACAGAGCAGTGTTGATATTGAAGATGGTTCATGGTACAGTGTTGATATTGGAGATGGTTCACAAAACAGTGCTGATATTTGAGATGGTTCACAATACAGTGTTGATATTGGAGATGGTTCACAGAACAGTGCTCACATTGGAGATGGTTCACAGGGCAGTGCTGATATAAGATATGGTTCATAGTGCAGTGTTGATATTGGATAAGGTTCACGTTACAGTTCTGATATTGCAGATTGTACACAATACAGTGCTGATATTGGAGATGATTCGCAGAGCAGTGTTCATATTGGAGATGGTTTACAGAGCAGTGTTGATACTGGAGATGGTTCCCAATGCAGTGCTGATATTGGAGATGTCTCACAGAGCAGTGCAGATATTGGAGATGGTTCACAATACAGTGTTCATACTGGAGATGGTTCACAAAGCAGTGCTGATATTGGAGATGGTTCACCGAGCAGTGCTGATATTGGAGATGGTTCACCGAGCAGTGCTGATATTGGAGCCAATTCACAGGGCAGGCTCACATTCGAGATGATTCACAGAGCAGTGCTCACATTGGAGATTGTACACAGTGCAGTGCTGGTATTGGAGATGGTACACAGAGCAGTACTCACATTGCAGATGGTTCACAGAGCAGTGCTCACATTGGAGGTGGTTCACAATACAGTACTGATATTGGAGATGGTTCACAAAGCAGTGCTGACATTGGAGAAAGTTCACAGAGCAGTGCAGATATTGCAGATCGTTCACAAAGCAGTGTTGATATTGGAAATGGTCACAGAGCAGTGTTGATATTGGAGGTGGTTCACAATGCAGTGCTGATATTGGAGATGTCTCACAGAGCAGTGCAGATATTGGAGATGGTTCACAATACAGTGTTCATACTGGAGATGGTTCACAAAGCAGTGCTGATATTGGAGATGGTTCACCGAGCAGTGCTGATATTGGAGATGGTTCACCGAGCAGTGCTGATATTGGAGCCAATTCACAGGGCAGGCTCACATTCGAGATGATTCACAGAGCAGTGCTCACATTGGAGATTGTACACAGTGCAGTGCTGGTATTGGAGATGGTACACAGAGCAGTACTCACATTGCAGATGGTTCACAGAGCAGTGCTCACATTGGAGGTGGTTCACAATACAGTACTGATATTGGAGATGGTTCACAAAGCAGTGCTGACATTGGAGAAAGTTCACAGAGCAGTGCAGATATTGCAGATCGTTCACAAAGCAGTGTTGATATTGGAAATGGTCACAGAGCAGTGTTGATATTGGAGGTGGTTCACAATACAGTGCTGATATTGGAGATGGTTCACTATACAGTATTGATATTGGAGATGTTTCACGGTACAGTGTTGATACTAGAGATGGTTCACAAAGCAGTGCTGATATTGGAGACGATTCACAGGGCGATGCTCACATTGGAGATGCTTCACATTCAGTGCTAATATTGGAGATGGTTCACAGAGCAGTGCTGATACTGGAGATGGTTCGCAGAGCAGTGTTGATATTAGATGGTTCACAATACATTGCTGATATTGGATACGATTCACAGAGCAGTGCTGATATTGGAGATGGATTACAGGGCAGTGCTAACATTGGAGATGGTTCACAGGGCAGTGTTGATATTGGCAATGGTTCTCAATACAGTGCTGGTTTTGGAGATGGTTCACAGAGCAGTGCTGATATTGGAGATCATTCACAAAGCAGTGATAATATTCGAGATGATTCACACAGTAGTGCTCAATTGGAAATGTTTCACAGAACAGTGCTGATACTGGAGATAGTTCACAGTACAGGGTTGATATTGGAGATGATTCACAGAGCAGTGTTGATACTGGTGATGGTTCACAGAGCAGTGCAGATATTAGAAATGGTTCACAGAGCAGTGTTGATATTGGAGATATTTCACAATACAGTGCTGATATTGGAGAAGATTCACAGAGCACTGTTGATATTGGAAATGGTTCACAGAGCAGTGTGATGTTGGAGATGGATCATAGAGTAGTGCTCACTTTGGAGATTGTTCACAGAGCAGTGTTGATATTGGAGTTAGGTCACAATACAGTGCTGATATTGGAGATGATGCACAGAGCAGTGTTGATATTGGACATGGTTCACAGAGCAGTGTTGAAACTAAAGATGGTTCACAATACAGTGCTGACATTGGAGATGGTTCACAGAGCAGTACTGATATTGGAGACGATTGACAGGGTAGTGCTCACATTGGAGATGGTTCACAGAGCAGTGCTCATATTGGAGATGGTTCACAGAGCAGTGCTGATGTTACAGATGGTTCACAATACAGTGCCGATATTGGAGATGATTCACAGAGCAGTGCTGATATTGGAGATGGATTACAGGGCAGTGCTCACATTGGAGATGGTTCTCAGGGCAGTGTTGAGATTGCTGATGGTTCTCAATACAGTGCTGATTTTGGAGATGGTTCACAGAGCAGCGCTGATATTGGAGATCATTCCCAAAGCAGTGATAATATTGGAGATGATTCACATAGTAGTGCTCACATTAGAGATCTTTCACAGAACAGTACTTATATTGCAGATGGTTCAAAGAGCAGTGTTCATACTGGAGATGGTTCACAGAGCAGTGTTGATATTTGTTAAAGTTCACATTACAGTGCTGATATTGAAGATAGTTCACAATACCGGGCTGATATTGGAGATGATTCACAGAGCAGTGTTCATATTGGAGATGGTTTACAGAGCAGTGTTGGTATTGGAGATGGTTCAGAGCGCAATGTTGATATTGGACATTATTCACAGCGCAAGTGTTGATGTTGGAGATGGTTCACAATACAGTGCTGATATTGGAGATGATTCACAGAGCAGTGCCCACATTGGAGATGGTTCACACGGCAGTGCTGATATAAGAGATGGTTCACAGAGCTCTGTTGATACCAGAGATGGTTAACAATACAGTGCTGACAATGGAGATGGTTCACAGAGCAGTGCTCATATTGAAGATGGTTCACAGCGCAGTGTTGATACTGGAGATGGTTCACAGAGCTATGTTTATATTGGAGATGGTTCACAATACAGTGCTGATGTTGGAAATGGTTCACAATGCAGCGCTGATATTGGAGTTGTTTCACAGAGCAGTCTTGATATTGGAGATGGTTCACAGAGCAGTGCTCAATTGGAGTTGGTTCGCAGACCAGTGCTCACATTGGAGGTGCTTCACAGAGCAGTGTTGATTTTGGAGATGGTTCACAGAGCAGTGCTGATATTACAGATGCTTCACAATACAGTGCTGATATTGGAGATGATTCACAGAGCAGTGCTGGTATTGGAGATGGATTGCAGGGCACTGCTCACATTGGAGCTGGTTCTCAGGGCAGTGTTGAGATTGGCGATGGTTCTCAATACAGTGCTGATTTTGGAGATGGTTCACAGAGCAGAGCTGATATTGGAGATAATTCACAAAGCAGTGATAATATTGGAGATGATTCACATAGTAGTGCTCACATTAGAGATCTTTCACAGAACAGTACTTATATTGCAGATGGTTCAAAGAGCGGTGTTCATACTGGAGATGGTTCACAGAGCAGTGTTGATATTTGTTAAAGTTCACATTACAGTGCTGATATTGAAGATAGTTCACAATACCGGGCTGATATTGGAGATGATTCACAGAGCAGTATTCATATTGGAGATGGTTTACAGAGCAGTGTTGGTATTGGAGATGGTTCACAATACAGTGCTGATATTGGACATGGTTCATAGAGTACTGCTGATATTGGATATGGTTCACAATACAGTGTTGATTTTGGAGATGGCTCATAGTTCACTGTTGATACTGGAGATGGTTCACAAAGCAGTGCTGATATTGGAGATGGTTCACCGAGCAGTGCTGATATTGGAGATGGTTCACAGAACAGTGCTGTTATTAGAGATGATTCTCAGAGCAGTGCTCACATTGGAGATGATTCACAGAGCAGTGCTCACGTTGGAGGTGGTTGACAGAGCAGTGCTCACATTGGAGGTGGTTCACAATACAGTACTGATATTGGAGATGGTTCATGGTACAGTGTTGATATTGTGATGGTTCGCAAAGCAGTGCTGACATTGGAGGCGGTTCACAGAACAGTGCTGGTATTGGAGATGCTTCACAGAGCAGTGCTGATATTGAAGAAGGTTCACAGAGCAATGCAGATATTGGAGATGGTTCACAGAATAGTGCTGATATTTGAGAAGGTTCACAGAGCAGTGCAGATATTGCAGATCATTCACAGAGCAGTTTTGTATTGGAAATGGGTCACAGAACAGTGTTGATATTGGAAGTGGTTCACAATACAGCGCTGATATTGGAGATGGTTCACAATACAGTGTTGATATTGGAGAAGGTTCACGGTACAGTTTTGATATTGGAGATGGTTCACAATACGGTGCTGATATTGGAGATGGTTCGCTATACAGTATTGATATTGGAGATGGTTCATGGTACAGTGTTGATAGTTGAGATGGCTCGTGGTACAAGTTTGATACTGGAGATGGTTCACAAAGCAGTGCTCATATTGGAGATGGTTCACAGAGCAGTGCTGATATTGGAGATGGTTCACAGAGCAGTGTTGATATTAGAGATGGTTCACAATACATTGCTGATATCGGAGATGATTCACAGAGCAGTGCTGATATTGGAAAAGGTTCACAGAGCAGTGTTGATATTGGAGATGTTTCACAGGGCAGTGCTCATATTGGAGATGATTCACAGAGCAGTGCTGATATTGGAGATGGATTACAGGGCAGTGCTCACATTGGCGATGGTTCTCAGGGTAGTGTTGAGATTGGTGGTGGTTCTCAATACAGTGCTGATTTTGGAGATGGTTCACAGAGCAGTATTGATATTGAGGATGGTTCACGGTACAGTGTTGATTTTGGAGATGGCTCATAGTTCACTGTTGATACTGGAGATGGTTCACAAAGCAGTGCTGATATTGGAGATGGTTCACCGAGCAGTGCTGATATTGGAGATGGTTCACAGAACAGTGCTGTTATTAGAGATGATTCTCAGAGCAGTGCTCACATTGGAGATGATTCACAGAGCAGTGCTCACGTTGGAGGTGGTTGACAGAGCAGTGCTCACATTGGAGGTGGTTCACAATACAGTACTGATATTGGAGATGGTTCATGGTACAGTGTTGATATTGTGATGGTTCGCAAAGCAGTGCTGACATTGGAGGCGGTTCACAGAACAGTGCTGGTATTGGAGATGCTTCACAGAGCAGTGCTGATATTGAAGAAGGTTCACAGAGCAATGCAGATATTGGAGATGGTTCACAGAATAGTGCTGATATTTGAGAAGGTTCACAGAGCAGTGCAGATATTGCAGATCATTCACAGAGCAGTTTTGTATTGGAAATGGGTCACAGAACAGTGTTGATATTGGAAGTGGTTCACAATACAGCGCTGATATTGGAGATGGTTCACAATACAGTGTTGATATTGGAGAAGGTTCACGGTACAGTTTTGATATTGGAGATGGTTCACAATACGGTGCTGATATTGGAGATGGTTCGCTATACAGTATTGATATTGGAGATGGTTCATGGTACAGTGTTGATAGTTGAGATGGCTCATGGTACAAGTTTGATACTGGAGATGGTTCACAAAGCAGTGCTCATATTGGAGATGGTTCACAGAGCAGTGCTGATATTGGAGATGGTTCACAGAGCAGTGTTGATATTAGAGATGGTTCACAATACATTGCTGATATCGGAGATGATTCACAGAGCAGTGCTGATATTGGAAAAGGTTCACAGAGCAGTGTTGATATTGGAGATGTTTCACAGGGCAGTGCTCATATTGGAGATGATTCACAGAGCAGTGCTGATATTGGAGATGGATTACAGGGCAGTGCTCACATTGGCGATGGTTCTCAGGGTAGTGTTGAGATTGGTGGTGGTTCTCAATACAGTGCTGATTTTGGAGATGGTTCACAGAGCAGTATTGATATTGAGGATGGTTCACGGTACAGTGTTGATATTGGAGACGGTTCACAAAGCAGTGCTGATATTGGAGTTGATTCACAGAGCAGTGCTGATGTTGGAGATGGTTCACAGAGCAGTGCTAATATTGGAGATCATTCACAGAGCAGTGCTGCTATTGGAAATGATTCACAGAGCAGTGCTGATATTGGAAATGTTTCACAGAGCAGTGTTGATATTGGAGATGGTTCACAGAGTAGAGTTGATATTGGAGATGTTTCACAGAACAGTTCTCACATTGGAGATGATTCACAATACAGTGCTGATATTGGAGATGGTTCACAGAGCAGTGCTGATATTGGAGACGATACACAGGGCAGTGCTCAGATTGGAGATGGTTCACAGAGCAGTGTTGATATTGGAGATGGTTCACAGAGCAGTGCTGATGTGGGAGATGGTTCACAGAGCAGTGCAGATATTGGACATCGTTCACAGAGCAGTGTTGATACTGGAGAGGGTTGACAATACAGGTCTGATATTGGAGATGATTCACAGAGCAGTCTTGATATTGGATATGGTTCATGGTACAGTTTTGATATTGGAGATGGTTCACAGAGCAGTGCTAATATTGGAAACACAGAAACATAGAAACATAGAAAATAGGTGCAGGAGTAGGCCATTCGGCCCTTCGAGCCTGCACCGCCATTTATTATGATCATGGCTGATCATCCAACTGAGAACCCCGCCCCAGCCTTCCCTCCATACCCTCTGATCCCCGTAGCCACAAGGGCCATATCTAACTCACTCTTAAATATAGCCAATGTACTGGCCTCAACTGCTTCCTGTGGCAGAGAATTCCACAGATTCACCACTCTCTGTGTGAAGAAGTTTTTCCTAATCTCAGTCCTAAAAGGCTTCCCTTTTATCCTCAAATTGTGACCCCTTGTTCTGGACTTCCCCAACATCGGGAACAAACTTCCTGCATCTAGCCTGTCCAATCCCTTTAGGATTTTATACGTTTCAATCAGATCCCCCCTGAATTTTCTAAATTCCAACGAGTACAAGCCCACTTCATCCAGTCTTTCTTCATATGAAAGTCCTGCCATCCCAGGAATCAATCTGGTGAACCTTCTTTGTACTCCCTATATGGCAAGGATGTCTTTCCTCAGATTAGGGGACCAAAACTGCACACAATACTCCAGGTGTGGTCTCACCAAGGCCTTGTACAACTGCAATAGTACCTCCCTGCTCCTGTACTCGAATCCTCTCGCTATAAATGCCAGCATACCATTCGCCTTTTTCACCGCCTGCTGTACCTGCATGCCCACTTTCAATGACTGGTGTGTAATGACACCCAGGTCTCGTTGCACCTCCCCTTTTCCTAATCGGCCACCATTCAGATAATAATCTGTTTTCCTATTTTTGCCACCAAAGTGGATAACTTCACATTTATCCACATTATAACATTAAATTGCATCTGCCATGAATTTGCCCACTCACCCAACCTATCCAAGTCACTCTGCATCCTCTTAGCATCCTCCTCACAGCTGACACTGCCACCCAGCTTCGGGTCATCCGCAAACTTGGAGATGCTGCATTTAATTCCCTCATCCAAGTCATTAATATATATTGTAAACAACTGGGGTCCCAGCACTGAGCCTTGCGGTACCCCACTAGTCACCGCCTGCCATTCTGAAAAGGTCCCGTTTATTCCCACTCTTTCCTTCCTGTCTGCTAACCAATTCTCCATCCACATCAATACCTTACCCCCAATACCGTGTGCTTTAAGTTTGCACACTAATCTCCTGTGTGGGACCTTGTCAAAAGCCTTTTGAAAATCCAAATATACCACATCCACTGGTTCTCCCCTATCCACTCTACTAGTTACATCCTCAAAAAATTCAATGAGATTCGTCAGACATGATTTTCCTTTCACAAATCCATACTGACTTTGTCCGATGATTTCACCACTTTCCAAATGTGCTGTTATCACATCTTTGATAACTGACTCCAGCAGTTTCCCCACCACCGACGTTAGGCTAACCGGTCTATAATTCCCCGGTTTCTCTCTCCCTCCTTTTTTAAAAAGTTGGGTTACATTAGCCACCCTCCAATCCTCAGGAACTAGTCCAGAATCTAACGAGTTTTGAAAAATTATCACTAATGCATCCACTATTTCTTGGGCTACTTCCTTAAGCACTCTGGGATGCAGACCATCTGGCCCTGGGGATTTATCTTTCTTCAATTCCTTCAATTTACCTAACACCACTTCCCTACTAACAAGTATTTCACTCAGTTCCTCCATCTCACTGGACCCTCTGTCCCCTACTATTTCTGGAAGATTATTTATGTCCTCCTTAGTGAAGACAGAACCAAAGTAATTATTCAATTGGTCTGCCATGTCCTAGCTCCCCATAATCAATTCACCTGTTTCTGTCTGTAGGGGACCTACATTTGTCTTTACCAGTCTCTTCCTTTTTATATACCTATAAAGGCTTTTACAGTCAGTTTTTATGTTCCCTGCCAGTTTTCTCTCATAATCTTTTTTCCCCTTCCTAATTAAGCCTTTTGTCCTCCTCTGCTGAACTCTGAATTTCTCCCAGTCCTCAGGTGAGCCACTTTCTCTGGCTAATTTGTATGCTTCTTCTTTGGAATTGATATTATCCCTAATTTCTCTTGTCAGCCACGGGTGCACTACCTTCCTTGATTTATTCTTTTGCCAAACTGGGATGAACAATTGTTGTAGTTCATCCATGCAACCTTTAAATGCTTGCCATTGCATATCCACCATCAATCCTTTAAGTGTCATTTGCCAGTCTATCTTAGCTAATTCACGTGTCATACCTTCAAAGTTACCCCTCTTTAAGTTCAGAACCTTTGTTTCTGAATTAACTATGCCACTCTCCATCTTAATGAAGAATTCCACCACATTATGGTCACTCTTACTCAAAGGGCCACTCAGGACAAGATTGCTAATTAACCCTTCCTCATTGCTCAAAACCCAGTCCAGAATAGCCTGCTCTCTAGTTGGTTCCTCGACATGTTGGTTCAAAAAACCATCCCGCATACATTCCAAGAAATCCTCTTCCTCAGCACCTTTACCAATTTGGTTCACCGAATCTACATGTAGATTGAAGTCACCTATTATAACTGCTGATCCTTTATTGCACACATTTCTAATTTCCTGTTTAATACCATCTCCGAACTCACTAATACTGTATTGGAGATGGTTCACAGAGCAGTGCTGATATTGGAGATGGTTTACAGAGCAGTGCTCATATTGGAGATGGTTCACAGAGCAGTGCAGATATTGGAGATGGTTCACAGAGCAGTGTTGATACTGGAGATGGTTCACAGAGCAGTGTTGATATTAGAGATGGTTCACAAAACATTGCCGACATTGCAGATGATTCACACAGCAGTGCTGATATTGGAAATGGTTCACAGAGCAGTGTTGATATTAGAGATGTTTCACAGGGCAGTGCTCATATTGGAGATGATTCACAGAGCAGTGCTGATATTGGTGATGGATTACAGGGCAGTGCCCACATTGAAGATGGTTCACAGGGCAGTGTTGATATTGGCGATGGTTCTCAATAGAGTACTAATTTTGTAGATGGTTCACAGAGCAGTGCTGATATTGGAGATCATTCACAAAGCAGTGATAATATTGGAGATGATTCACATAGTAGTGCTCACATTGGAGATGTTTCACAGAACAATGCTGATATTGGAGATGGTTCAAAATGCAGTGCTGATATTGCAGATAGTTCACAGGGTGGTCCTCACATTGGAGATGGTTCTCAGAGCATTGCTAATATTGGAAATGGTTCACAATACAGTGCCGATATTGGAGATGATTCACAGAGGAGTGCTGATATTGGTAATGGTTCACAGAGCAGTATTGATATTTGGGAAGATTCACTGAGCGTATTGATGTTGGAGATGGTTCACAGAGCAGTGTTGATATTGGAGATGTTTCACAAAGCAGTGCTGAAATTGGAGATGGTTCACAATACAGGGCTGATATTGGAGGTTCTTCACAGTGCAGTGTCGATATTGGAGATAGTTTACAGGGCAGTGTTGATATTGGAGATGGTTCACAGAGCAGTGCTGATATTACAGATGGTTCATAATACAGTGCCGATATTGCAGATGATTCACAGAGTAGTGCTGATATTGGAGATGGATTACAGGGCAGTGCTCACATTAGAGATGGTTCACAGGGCAGTGTTGATATTGGCGATGGTTCTCAATACAGTGCTGGTTTTGCAGATGGTTCACAGAGCAGTGCTGATATTGGAGATCATTCACAAAGCAGTGATAATATTTGAGATGATTCACACAGTAGTTCTCACATTGGAAATGTTTCAGAGAACAGTGCTGATAGTTCACAATACAGGGCTGATATTGGAGATGATTCACAGAGCAGTGTTGATACTGGTGATGGTTCACAGAGCAATGTTGATATTGGAAATGGTTCACAGAGCAGTGTGATGCTGGAGATGGGTCATAGAGTAGTGCTCACTTTGGAGATGGTTCACAGAGCAGTGATGATAATGGAGATGGTTCACAATACAGTGCTGATATTGGAGATGATTCACAGAGCAGTGTTGATATTGGAGATGGTTCAGAGCGCAATGTTGATATTGGACATTATTCACAGCGCAAGTGTTGATGTTGGAGATGGTTCACAATACAGTGCTGATATTGGAGATGATTCACAGAGCAGTGCCCACATTGGAGATGGTTCACACGGCAGTGCTGATATAAGAGATGGTTCACAGAGCTCTGTTGATACCAGAGATGGTTAACAATACAGTGCTGACAATGGAGATGGTTCACAGAGCAGTGCTCATATTGGAGATGGTTCACAGCGCAGTGTTGGTACTGGAGATGGTTCACAGAGCTATGTTTATATTGGAGATGGTTCACAATACAGTGCTGATGTTGGAAATGGTTCACAATGCAGCGCTGATATTGGAGTTGATTCACAGAGCAGTCTTGATATTGGAGATGGTTCACAGAGCAGTGCTCAATTGGAGTTGGTTCGCAGACCAGTGCTCACATTGGAGGTGCTTCACAGAGCAGTGTTGATTTTGGAGATGGTTCACAGAGCAGTGCTGATATTACAGATGCTTCACAATACAGTGCTGATATTGGAGATGATTCACAGAGCAGTGCTGGTATTGGAGATGGATTGCAGGGCACTGCTCACATTGGAGCTGGTTCTCAGGGCAGTGTTGAGATTGGCGATGGTTCTCAATACAGTGCTGATTTTGGAGATGGTTCACAGAGCAGAGCTGATATTGGAGATCATTCACAAAGCAGTGATAATATTGGAGATGATTCACATAGTAGTGCTCACATTGGATATGTTTCACAGAACAGTACTGATATTGGAGATGGTTCAAAGAACAGTCTTCATACTGGAGATGGTTCACAGAGCAGCGTTGATATTCGTTAAGGTTCACATTACAGTGCTGATGTTGAAGATAGTTCACAATACAGGGCTGATATTGGGGATGATTCACAGAGCAGTGTTCATATTAGAGGTGGTTTACAGAGCAGTGTTGGTATTGGAGATGGTTCACAATACAGGGCTGATATTGGAGGTTCTTCACAGTGCAGTGTTGATATTAGAGATGGTTTACAGGGCAGTGTTGATATTGGAGATGGTTCACAATACAGTGCTGATATTGGATATGGTTCACAGAGCAGTGCTGATATTGGACATGGTTCACAGAGCAGTGCTGATATTGTAGCTGGTTCACAGAGCAGTGCTGATATTGGAGATGATTCACAGAACAGTACTGATATTGGAAATGATTCACAGAGCAGTGCTCATATTGGAGGCGATTCATAGGGCAGTGCTAACATTGAAGATGGTTCACAGAGCAGTGCTGATATTGGAGATGCTTCACAATATAGTGCTGATAATGGAGAAGATTCACACAGCAGTGTTGGTACTGGAGATAGTTCACGGAGAGGTGCTGATATTGCAGATGGTTCACAGAGCAGTGCTGATATTGGAGAAGATTCACAATATAGTGCTGATATTGGAGATGATTCACACAGCAGTATTGATACTGGAGATGGTTCACAGAGAGGTGCTGATTGGAGATAGTTCACAAAGCTGTGCTGATATTGGAAAAGATTCACAGAGCAGTGCTCACATTGGAGATGGTTCAAAGAACAGTGCTGGTATTGGAGATGGCTCACAGAGCAGTGTTGATATTGGAGATGGTTCACAATACAGTGCTGATATTGGAGGTTCTTCACAGAGCAATGTTGATATCAGAGATGGTTTACAGGGCAGTGTTGATATTGGAGATGGTTCACAATACAGTGCTGATATTGGACAAGGTTCACAGAGTACTGCTGATATTGGATATGGTTCACAGAGCAGTGCTGATATTGGAGATGGTTCACAGAGCAGTGCTGATATTGGAGATGCTTCACAATATAGTGCTGATATTGGAGATGATTCACACAGCAGTGTTGATACTGGAGATGGTTCACAGAGCAGTGCTGATATTGGAGATGGTTCACAGAGCAGTGCACATATTGGAGATGGTTCACCGAGCAGTGTTGATATTCGAGATAGTTCACAGAGCAGTGTTGATATTGGAGATGGTTCACAATACAGTGCTGATATTGGAGATGGTTCCAATACAGGGCTGATATTGGAGATGATTCACAGAGCAGTGTTGATATTAGAGATGGTTCACAGAGCAGTGCTCACATTGGAGGTGGTTCACAGGGCAGTGTGATATAAGAGATAGTTCAGGGAGCAGTGTTGATATTGGATAAGGTTCACATTACAGTGGTGATATTGGAGATAGTTCACAATACGGGGCTGATATTGGAGTTGATTCACAGAGCAGTGTTGATACTGCTGATGGTTCACAGAGCAGTGTTGATATTGGAGATGGTTCACAGTACAGTCCTGATATTGGAGAAGATTCACAGAGCTCTGTTGATATTGGATGTAGTTCAAAGAGCCGTGTTGCTGTTGGAGATGGTTCACAGAGTAGTGCTCAGTTTGGAGATGGTTCACCGAGCAGTGTTGATATTCGAGATAGTTCACAGAGCAGTGTTGATATTGGAGATGGTTCACAATACAGTGCTGATATTGGAGATGGTTCCAATACAGGGCTGATGTTGGAGATGATTCACAGAGCAGTGTTGATATTAGAGATGGTTCACAGAGCAGTGCTCAATTGGAGTTGGTTCAAAGACCAGTGCACACATTGGAGGTACTTCACCGAGCAGTGCTGATTTTGCAGATGGTTCACAGAGCAGTGATGATATTGGAGATGGTTCACAGAGCTGTGCTGATATTGGAAAAGATTCACAGAGCAGTGCAAACATTGGAGATGGTTCAAAGAACAGTGCTGGTATTGGAGATGGCTCACAGAGCAGTGTTGATATTGGAGATGGTTCACAATACAGTGCTGATATTGGAGGTTCTTCACAGAGCAATGTTGATATTAGAGATGGTTTACAGGGCAGTGTTGATATTGGAGATGGTTCACAATACAGTGCTGATATTGGACATGGTTCACAGAGTACTGCTGATATTGGATATGGTTCACAGAGCAGTGCTGATATTGGAGATGGTTCACAGAGCAGTGCTGATATTGGAGATGCTTCACAATATAGTGCTGATATTGGAGATGATTCACACAGCAGTGTTGATACTGGAGATGGTTCACAGAGCAGTGCTGATATTGGAAATGGTTCACAGAGCGGTGCTGATATGGGAGAAGGTTCACAGAGCAGTGCACATATTGGAGATGGTTCACCGAGCAGTGGTGATATTCGAGATAGTTCACAGAGCAGTGTTGATATTGGAGATGGTTCACAATACAGTGCTGATATTGGAGATGGTTCCAATACAGGGCTGATATTGGAGATGATTCACAGAGCAGTGTTGATATTAGAGATGGCTCACAGAGCAGTGCTCAATTGGAGTTGGTTCAAAGACCAGTGCACACATTGAAGGTACTTCACCGAGCAGTGCTGATTTTGCAGATGGTTCACAGAGCAGTGATGATATTGGAGATGGTTCACAGAGCTGTGCTGATATTGTAGATGGTTCACAGAGCAGTGCTCACATTGGAGGTGGTTCACAGGGCAGTGAGATATAAGAGATGGTTCAGGGAGCAGTATTGATATTGGATAAGGTTCACATTACAGTGGTGATATTGGAGATAGTTCACAATACGGGGCTGATATTGGAGATGATTCACAGAGCAGTGTTGATACTGGTGACGGTTCACAGAGCAGTGTTGATATTGGACATGGTTCACAGTACAGTCCTGATATTGGAGAAGATTCACAGAGCTCTGTTGATATTGGAGGTAGTTCAAAGAGCAGTGTTGATGTTGGAGATGGTTCACAGAGCAGTGTTGATATTGAAGATGTTTCACAGAGCAGTGCTGACATTGGAGATGGTTCTCACAGAAGTGTTGATATTGGGGATGTTTCACAATACAGTGCTGATATTGGAGATGGTTCACAATACAGGGCTGCTATTTGAGGTTCTTCACAGAGCAGTCTTGATATTGGAGATGATTCACAGAGCGGTGCTGATATTAGAGATGGATTAGAGGGCACTGCTCACATTGGACCTGGTTCACAGGGCAGTGCTCACATTTGAGATGGTTCACAGAACAGTGCTGATTTTGGAGATGGTTCACACGGAAGTTTTGATATTGGAGATGTTTCACAATACAGTGCTGATATTGGAGATAGTTCACAATACAGGGCTGATATTGGAGGTGATTCACAGAGCACTGTTGATATTAGAGATGGTTCACAGAACAGTGCTCATTTAGAGTTGGTTCAAAGACCAGTGCACACATTGGAGGTTCTTCACAGAGCAGTGTTGATATTGGAGATGGTTCACAATACAGTGCTGTTACTGCAGATGGTTCACAGAGCAGTGCTGATATTTGAGATTGTTCACAGAGCAGTGCTGATATTGGAGATGGTTCACAGAGTTGTGCTGATATTGCTTGAAGGTTCGCAGAGCTGTGTTGATATTGGAGATGATTCACAGAACAGTGCTGATATTGGAAATGATTCACAGAGCAGTGCTGATATTGGAGCCGATTCGCAGGGCAGTGCTCACATTGGAGATGGTTCACAGAGCAGTGCTCACATTGGAGGTGGCTCACAATACAGTGCAGATATTGGAGATTGTTCATGGTACAGTGTTGATATTGGAGATGGTTCACAAAGCAGTGCTGACATTGGAGGTGGTTCACAATACAGTGCTGATATTGGAGATGGATCACAGAGCAGTGCTCACATTGGAGATGGTTCACAGAGCAGTGTTGATATTGGATAAGGTTCACATTACAGTGCTGATATTGGAGATAGTTCACAATACAGGGCTGTTATTGGAGATGATTCATAGAGCAATGTTCATATTGGAGATGGTTCACAGAGCAGTGTTGGTATTGGAGATGGTTCACAGAGCAGTGCTGATATTGGAGATGGTTCACAGAGCAGTGCAGATATTGGAGATGGTTCACAGCACACTGCTGATATAAGAGATGGTTCACAGCGCACTGCTGATATAAGAGATGGTTCACAGAGCAGTGTTGATACTAGAGATGGTTCACAATACAGTGCTGACATTGGAGATGGTTCACAGAGCAGTGCTGATATTGGAGATGGTTCACAGGGCTGCGTTGATATTGGCGATGGTTCTCAAAACAGTGCTGATTTTGGAGATGGTTCACAGAGCAGTGCTGATATTGCAGATCATTCACAAAGCTGTGATAATACTCGAGATGATTCACACAGTAGTGCTCACATTGGAAATGTTTCACAGAACAGTGCTGATATTGGAGATAGTTCACAATATTGGGCTGATATTGGAGATGATTCACAGAGCAGAGTTGATACTGGTGATGGTTCGCAGAGCAGTGTTGATATTGGAGATGATTCACAATACAGTGCTGATATTGGAGAAGATTCACAGAGCACTGTTGATATTGGAGATGGTTCACAGAGCAGTGTTGAGTTGGAGATGGGTCACAGAGTAGTGCTCACTTTGGAGATGGTTCACAGAGCAGCGTTGATATTGGAGATGGTTCACAATACAGTGCTGATATTGGAGATGATTCACAGAGCAGTGCTGGTATTGGACATGGTTCACAATACAGTATTGATATTGGAGACGGTCACAGAGTAGTGCTGATATTGGAGACAATTCACAGGGCAGTGCTGGTATTGGAGATGGTTCACAAAGCAGTGTTGATATTGGAGATGATTCACAGAGCAGTGTTGATATTGGACATGGTTCACAATACAGTGCTGATATTGGAGATGGTTCACAATACAGTGCTGATATTGGAGATGATTCACAGAGCAGTGCTGATATTGGACATGGTTCACAATACAGTATTGATATTGGAGACGGTCACAGAGTAGTGCTGATATTGGAGACAATTCACAGGGCAGTGCTGGTATTGGAGATGGTTGACAAAGCAGTGTTGATATTGGAGATGATTCACAGGGCAGTGTTGATATTGGACATGGTTCACAATACAGTGCTGATATTGGAGAGGGTTCACAATACAGGTCTGATATTGGAGATAATTCACAGAGCAGTCTTGATATTGGAGATGATTCACAGAGCGGTGCTGATATTAGAGATGGATTAGAGGGCACTGCTCACATTGGACCTGGTTCACAGGGCAGTGCTCACATTTGAGATGGTTCACAGAACAGTGCTGATTTTGGAGATGGTTCACACGGAAGTTTTGATATTGGAGATGTTTCACAATACAGTGCTGATATTGGAGATAGTTCACAATACAGGGCTGATATTGGAGGTGATTCACAGAGCACTGTTGATATTAGAGATGGTTCACAGAACAGTGCTCATTTAGAGTTGGTTCAAAGACCAGTGCACACATTGGAGGTTCTTCACAGAGCAGTGTTGATATTGGAGATGGTTCACAATACAGTGCTGTTACTGCAGATGGTTCACAGAGCAGTGCTGATATTTGAGATTGTTCACAGAGCAGTGCTGATATTGGAGATGGTTCACAGAGTTGTGCTGATATTGCTTGAAGGTTCGCAGAGCTGTGTTGATATTGGAGATGATTCACAGAACAGTGCTGATATTGGAAATGATTCACAGAGCAGTGCTGATATTGGAGCCGATTCGCAGGGCAGTGCTCACATTGGAGATGGTTCACAGAGCAGTGCTCACATTGGAGGTGGCTCACAATACAGTGCAGATATTGGAGATTGTTCATGGTACAGTGTTGATATTGGAGATGGTTCACAAAGCAGTGCTGACATTGGAGGTGGTTCACAATACAGTGCTGATATTGGAGATGGATCACAGAGCAGTGCTCACATTGGAGATGGTTCACAGAGCAGTGTTGATATTGGATAAGGTTCACATTACAGTGCTGATATTGGAGATAGTTCACAATACAGGGCTGTTATTGGAGATGATTCATAGAGCAATGTTCATATTGGAGATGGTTCACAGAGCAGTGTTGGTATTGGAGATGGTTCACAGAGCAGTGCTGATATTGGAGAAGGTTCACAGAGCAGTGCAGATATTGGAGTTGGTTCACAGAACAGTGCTGATATTGGAGAAGGTTCACAGAGCAGTGCAGATATTGCAGATCATTCACAGAGCAGTGTTGATATCGGAAATGGTTCACAGAGCAGTGTTGATATCGGAGATGGTTCACAATACAAAGCCGATATTGGAGATGATTCACAATACAGCGTTGATATTGGAGATGGTTCACAATACAGTGCTGATATTGGAGATGATTCACAGAGCAGTGCTGGTATTGGACATGGTTCACAATACAGTATTGATATTGGAGACGGTCACAGAGTAGTGCTGATATTGGAGACAATTCACAGGGCAGTGCTGGTATTGGAGATGGTTCACAAAGCAGTGTTGATATTGGAGATGATTCACAGAGCAGTGTTGATATTGGACATGGTTCACAATACAGTGCTGATATTGGAGATGGTTCACAATACAGTGCTGATATTGGAGATGATTCACAGAGCAGTGCTGATATTGGACATGGTTCACAATACAGTATTGATATTGGAGACGGTCACAGAGTAGTGCTGATATTGGAGACAATTCACAGGGCAGTGCTGGTATTGGAGATGGTTCACAAAGCAGTGTTGATATTGGAGATGATTCACAGAGCAGTGTTGATATTGGACATGGTTCACAATACAGTGCTGATATTGGAGATGGTTCACAATACAGTGCTGATATTGGAGATGATTCACAGAGCAGTGCTGATATTGGACATGGTTCACAATACAGTATTGATATTGGAGACGGTCACAGAGTAGTGCTGATATTGGAGACAATTCACAGGGCAGTGCTGGTATTGGAGATGGTTGACAAAGCAGTGTTGATATTGGAGATGATTCACAGGGCAGTGTTGATATTGGACATGGTTCACAATACAGTGCTGATATTGGAGAGGGTTCACAATACAGGTCTGATATTGGAGATAATTCACAGAGCAGTCTTGATATTGGAGATGATTCACAGAGCGGTGCTGATATTAGAGATGGATTAGAGGGCACTGCTCACATTGGACCTGGTTCACAGGGCAGTGCTCACATTTGAGATGGTTCACAGAACAGTGCTGATTTTGGAGATGGTTCACACGGAAGTTTTGATATTGGAGATGTTTCACAATACAGTGCTGATATTGGAGATAGTTCACAATACAGGGCTGATATTGGAGGTGATTCACAGAGCACTGTTGATATTAGAGATGGTTCACAGAACAGTGCTCATTTAGAGTTGGTTCAAAGACCAGTGCACACATTGGAGGTTCTTCACAGAGCAGTGTTGATATTGGAGATGGTTCACAATACAGTGCTGTTACTGCAGATGGTTCACAGAGCAGTGCTGATATTTGAGATTGTTCACAGAGCAGTGCTGATATTGGAGATGGTTCACAGAGTTGTGCTGATATTGCTTGAAGGTTCGCAGAGCTGTGTTGATATTGGAGATGATTCACAGAACAGTGCTGATATTGGAAATGATTCACAGAGCAGTGCTGATATTGGAGCCGATTCGCAGGGCAGTGCTCACATTGGAGATGGTTCACAGAGCAGTGCTCACATTGGAGGTGGCTCACAATACAGTGCAGATATTGGAGATTGTTCATGGTACAGTGTTGATATTGGAGATGGTTCACAAAGCAGTGCTGACATTGGAGGTGGTTCACAATACAGTGCTGATATTGGAGATGGATCACAGAGCAGTGCTCACATTGGAGATGGTTCACAGAGCAGTGTTGATATTGGATAAGGTTCACATTACAGTGCTGATATTGGAGATAGTTCACAATACAGGGCTGTTATTGGAGATGATTCATAGAGCAATGTTCATATTGGAGATGGTTCACAGAGCAGTGTTGGTATTGGAGATGGTTCACAGAGCAGTGCTGATATTGGAGAAGGTTCACAGAGCAGTGCAGATATTGGAGTTGGTTCACAGAACAGTGCTGATATTGGAGAAGGTTCACAGAGCAGTGCAGATATTGCAGATCATTCACAGAGCAGTGTTGATATCGGAAATGGTTCACAGAGCAGTGTTGATATCGGAGATGGTTCACAATACAAAGCCGATATTGGAGATGATTCACAATACAGTGTTGATATTGGAGATGGTTTACGGTACAGATTTGATATTGGAGATGGTTCACAGAGCAGTGCTGATATTGGAGACGATTCACAGGGCGGTGCTCGCATTGGAGATGGTTCACAGAGCAGTGCTCATATTGGAGATGGTTCACAGAGCAGTGTTGATACTGGTGATGGTTCACAGAGCAGTGTTGATATTTTAGATGTTTCACAGGGCAGTGCTCACATTAGAGATGGTTCACAGGGCAGTGTTGATATTGGCGATGGTTCTCAATACAGTGCTGATTTTGGAGATGGTTCACAGAGTAGTGCTGATATTGGAGATCATTCACAAAGCAGTGATAATATTGGAGATGATTCACATAGTAGTGCTCACATTAGAGGTGTTTCACAGAACAGTGCTGATATTGAAGATGGTTCAAAGAGCAGTGCTGATATTGCAGATAGTTCACAGGGTGGTCCTCACATTGGAGATGGTTCGCAGAGCAATGCCAATATTGGAAATGGTTCACAATACAGTGCCAATATTGGAGATGATTCACAGAGGAGTGCTGATATTGGAAATGGTTCACAGAGCAGTGTTGATATTTGAGAAGATTCACAGAGCAGTAATGATGTTGGAGACGGTTCACAGAGCAGTGCTGACATTGGAGATGGTTCTCACAGCAGTATTGATATTGGGGATGTTTCACAATACAGTGCTGATATTGGAGATGGTTCACAATACAGGGCAGATATTGGAGGTTCTTCACAGTGCAGTGTTGATATTGGAGATGGTTTACAGGGCAGTGTTGATATTGGAGATGGTTCATAATACAGTGCTGATATTGGACATGATTCACAGAGCAGTGCTGATATTGGAGATAGTACCTAATACAGTGTTGAAATTAGAGATGGTTGACAGAGCAGTGTTGATATTGGAGATGTTTCAGAGAACAGTGCTGATATTGGATATTGTTCACAGAGCAGTGGTCACACTGGAGATGGTTCAGAGAGCAGTGCTCACATTGGAGGTGGTTCGAAATACAGTGTTGAGATTGGAGATGGTTCACGGTACAGATTTGATATTGGAGATGGTTCACAAAGCAGTGTTGATATTGGAGATGTTTCACAGAGTACTGCTGATATTGGAGATGGTTCACAGAGCAGTGCTCACATTGGAAATGGTTCACAGGGCAGTGCTGATATAAGAGATGGTTCACGGAGCAGTGTTGATATTGGATAAGGTTCACATTACAGTGCTGATATTGGAGATAGTTCACAATACGGGGCTGATATTGGAGATGATCCACAGAGCTGTATTGATACTGGTGATGGTTCACAGAGCAGTGTTGATATTGGAGATGGTTCACAGAGCAGTGTTGATATTGGAGATGGTTCACAGAGCAGTGCTGATATTGGAGATGGTTCACAGAGCAGTGCTAACTTTGGAGATGTTTCACAGCGCAGTGCTCACTTTGAGCATGGTTCACAGAGCAGTGCTCACTTTGGAGATGGTTCACAGAGCAGTGCTCACTTTGGAGATGGTTCACAGAGCAGTGTTGATATTGGAAATGGTTCACAGAGCAGTGCTCACATAGGAGATGGTTCACAGTGCTCGTATGTCTTCAGCATGTATTGCAGATATCAGTCTAGGAATTGTTTCATGCAAAATGCCTGTCTTGACATCATCCAGGATTAATACATATGGCATATTTTCCTGCTCTTTAGCAGGGATTCACACAGAAACCCTGCATAATTTCAAGAATTCTGTAAGAAATACAATCCTGCCTGTTGTGGCAGTTCTCACCATGCAGATAGATGGGCTTAATTGTCTAAGCATTGGAGCTGTTAAAGAGCAAGGAAGCAAGCATCCTGCTTTCCAATTGCACAGTCAGACATCACAATGTCAAGGTAGAAAAGTTATTTCACACAAGTGAATGTAATTCCTAGTTGGATGCTAGGAATGTACCGCTGAAAATTTGACAAATTATCAAGCTACATATAGGATTGTGAGATCATGGCATATATTAACCATGGTTTTTAGTTCATTTTCTGTTCAGAATTGTTTATTCTTTTTCTAAATTATTTCTGTATCTCAGTGTCAGCAAAATGTGTTTGTTTGGTTTGATATCGTGAATTTACCATAAAAATCGTCAGTTCATTCTTTCTCATTGTTGAACGTGGAAACTCTGTGCATGACCTGTATAGGACATTTTTGTCCATTTGTTAACAGAGGTGTTTTGTATGCATCTGTATGAATGTGACTGTGTAACTGTGTGAACGAAAATCTTCTGTACCATTGTTCTGCCATCCACCCCTCATCAGTGCTGTTTTCCCTCCTTTTCATATGCTTCCATTCAGTGCTGTAAACAGGTAGGTGGTCTTGACACAGATTCAGAGTGCTGTGGCCGTGTCTGCAATTCACTTTTTCCTAACATGACAATGCTGCTTGGGGTCATGGGTAGAGACTTTCAGTTTGTGCACTAGATCTATTTCCATGGCTGCAATAGACTCTTGATTTTTGAACATTTGCTGCTAATCTGCTCACATCACGCTGGGTTTATCTGTCTGGAATAATGCTGAAGTAGCTGCCATTACTGCCTTCCTTTCTTTGTAACTGACGGTCTGAGATTCAGCAGCTTAGATTATTCAGCAGGAGCCTACCAATGATTGACTTGATATGGGTGGGAGTGGGAAGTGGAGTTGAAGCTTATTATTATTTTATTTTTTTCACAGCAGTGGGTTGCTGGGTGTATATTTTTAGGAATACATTCTTGCTGCAGGGACTCAATTTGTTTTCCTCCAGGTATTTGTTGTAAAGAAATATTTAAATGCATCTTTTGATTTTGCTGGCAGTCACATATATTTACTGTTCACTGTGATCACCTATTTTATTGTTAATGCTGAATATTATTATTGCTGTTTCTGACATGTCATGTTTTCCTGTTCAGGATTATATAAAACAAATGTAGTGACTATTAGAAATTATGACTATCATTTTAGAAATGTTGGGTTGTTTTTAATGAAGGTTTTAATAGTATCCTATGAAAATGATTACATGATTTTTCAGTTTATGAATAACCTTTAGTCATGTCACATGGACTACATACTGAAACCTTCCACATAGTTTCTTTAACACTGGCTTATTTAGCTGCTATATGAAGGTAACACTGAATGCTGGGGGTTCAGCTTCAGTTCTCCTTTGCATCTTCATCACTGACCTTGTTATCTTTCGCCTTGAATGAGCAAAACATTCTCTTAACCCTTTCAGAAAACATTACTCAAAATAAAAATGACAGAAATGTATCAGAAAAACTCAGTCCAAATGTTCAAGCAACAAACAATGCATCTATGATTCACTTGATGCCTACCAAATTATTGAATGCTTTTAATTATGTATAATTTTGATTTACGAAAATTATCCAAGCTGATATCTAGTATACTAGATTCAAAATCTACCAGAAAAGTAACTAAGGTCAATGTAAGCTCGACTAAAGGATGACATTATTATCATTGTCATGGTGTGGATGGAAGTTCCACATGGCATTAAATCTAACAGAGTAATACAACAGGATTCTGAAAGAGTAGTGTTAAAAAAGTAGTGGTAAGACTCTTGGCAGTGTGGAGGATCAGAAGGATCTTGGGGTCCAAGTCCATAGGACACTCAAGGCTGCTGCGCAGGTTGACTCTGTGGTACATTGGCCTTTATCAACTGTGGAATCGAGTTTAGGAGCCGAGAGGTAATGTTGCAGCTATATCAGACCCTGTTCAGACCCCACTTGGAGTACTGTGCTCAATTCTAGTCGCCTCACTACAGGAAGGATGTAGAAACCAGAGAAACGGTACAGAGGAGATTTACAAGGATGTTGCCTGGATTGGGGAGCATGCCTTATGAGAACAGGTTGAGTGAACTCGTCCTTTTTCTCCTTGGAGCGAAGAGGATGAGAAGTGACCTGACAGAGGTGTATAAGCTGATGAGAGGCATTTATCCTGTGGATAGTCAGAGGCTTTTTCCTAGGGCTGTAATGGCTAGCATGAGAGGGCACAGTTTTAAGGTGCTTGGAAGTAGGGACAGAGGAGATGTCAGGGGTAAGTTTTTTACGCAGACAGTGGTGAGTGTGTGGAATGGGCTGCCAGTGGTGGAGGCGGATATGATAGGGTCTTTTAAGAGACTCCTGGATCGGTACATGGAGCTTAGAGAAATGGAGGGCTATGGGTAACCCTAGGTAATTTCTAAGGTAAGGACAGGGCTTGTATTGTGCTGTAGGTTTTCTATGTTTCTATGTTAAAACATCATGCCTATTTAGAAATTAAATATTATTCTTTAGAAGAATTCCTTCTGAGAAAGCAGAAACAAGAAAATGCTTGACTTTTTCAAGGAAGAGATTGGTAGCTCTAATGAAATTGCAATGATGTTTCTTTCATCAATTTTCTTTAAAGATAATGCGCCAGCATGATATCACTTGAGCAAAAACAGTGGAGTAAAATTTACTTTGATAAAGGGTTTGATTGGCTGTTTCATGAAAGAAGAGCTTCTTGTTTGGAGAAATTTATAAGTCTCATTATCAAATTGACAGAATTAAATTACGCTAAACCTACAATCTCCCAAAGGGTCCTATGGAACACTCTACTATATGAAAGATATTTCATACAAGTGGAACTCAGCAGGCCAGTCAGGATCTATGGAAAAGGGCACCGCCAATGTTTTGGGCTGAAACCCTTTGGCAGGACTGGAGTAAAAAAAGCTGAGGAGTAGGTTTGAAAGGTGGGGGAAGGGGAGAGAGAAACACCAGGCGATAGGTGAAACTTGGAGGGCGAGGGATGAGACAAAGAGCTAGCAAGTTTATTGGAAGGCCATGGAAGAAAGAAAAAGGAGGGGGTGGAGGAGCACAGAGGGAGGCGATGGGCAGACAAGGTGATAATATGAAAGGGGGAAGGGGATGGGAAATGGTGAGGGGAAGTGGGGGTGGAGGCATTACTTGAAGTTTGAGATGTGGCCTCCTGTATACCGGTGAGACCTGACCTAGATTGGGAGACCAATTTGCCGAGCAAGCAGGATCTCCCAGTGGCCACCCATCTTAATTCCACTTCCCATTCCCATTCTGAAATGTCTATCCATGGCCTCCAACCTGATGGCATGAACATTGATTTCTCAAACTTCCAGAAATGCCTTCTGTCTCTTTCACCAAATCAACTTCCCAGCTCTTTGCTTCATCCCTCCCCCTCCAAGTTTCAACTATTGCCTGGTGTTTCTCTCTCCCCATCCCCACCGTTCAAATCTACTCCTCAGCTTCTTTTTCTCCAGTTCTGTCGAAGGGTTTCGGTCCAAAATGTCGATTGTACCCTTTCCTAGATGCTGCCTGGCCTGCTGAGTTCCTCCAGTATTTTATGGGTGTTGCTCAGATTTCCAGCATCTGCAGGTTTTCTCTTGTTTGTCATAAACACAATTGTTTGTTTATGTAGCAAGTTTAAATACCAAGGGGGCTAAATGTAGGTACTAAAATAAAGCTGAATGGAAAATAATGGCTCAAAAAAGCACAGGGATTAAGCCAATGATACAATATATACCTTTAGGGGAAATTAAGATAGGTAATAAAGCAGAGGTGGAACCAGGGAACAGCTGATAGAGCTCTACCTCCCAGCTTCAGTGACTCTAGGATGACAAGTGATCCTGATCTCTGATGCTACTAGGGTACAGTTTGCATGTTCTCCTTCTGACTGTTTTTTCAGATGCTCCAATTTTACTCCATGTGGCAAAATTGTGTGTGTTAGTAAGTGCCATTGTTAATTGCCCCTATTGTGTTGATAAGAGGTACATTCCAGGGGAAAATTACAGAAACATAGAAAACCTTCAGCACAATACAGGCCCCTCGGCCCACAAAGCTGTGCTGAACATGTCCTTACTTTAGAAATTACCTAGGGTTACCCATAGCCCTCCATTTTTCTGAGCTCCATGTGCCTGTCCAGGAGTCTCTTAAAAGACCCTATGGTATCCACCCGCCTCCACCACCATTGCCAGCAGCCGATTCCACACACTCACCACTTTCTGTGTAAAAACCTTACCCCTGACATCTCCTCTGTATCTACTTCCAAGCACCTTAAAACTGTGCCCTCTCGTGCTAGCCCTAGGAAAAAGCCTCTGACTATCCACACGATCAATGCCTCTCATTATCTTGTACACCTCTATCAGGTCACCTCTCCATCGCTCCAAGGAAAAAAGGCCGAGTTCACTCAACCTATTCTCATAAGGCATGCTCCCCAATCCAGGCAACATCCTTGTAAATCTCCTCTGCACTCTTTCTATGGTTTCTACATCCTTCCTATAGTGAGGCGACCAGAACCAAACAGTACTCCAAGTGGGGTCTAACCAGTGTCCTATATAGCTGTAACATTACCTTTCGGTTCCTAAATTCAATTCCACGATTGATGAAGGCCAATGCACCGTATGCCTTCTTAACCACAGAGTCAACCTGCGCAGCAGCTTTGAGTGTCCTGTGGACTCGGACCCCAAGATCCCCTATGATCTTCCACACTGTCAAGAGTCTTACCATTAATACTATATTCTGCCATCATATTTCACCTATCTCACAATTATCTGGGTTGAAATCCATCTGCCGCTTCTTAGCCCAGTTTTGCATCCTATCAATGTCCCGCTGTAACCTCTGACAGCTCTCCACACTATCCACAACACCTCAAACCTTTGTGTCATCAGCAAATTTACTAACCCGTCCCTCCACTTCTTCATCCAGGTCATTTATAAAAATCACGAAGAGTAGGAGTCCCAGAACAGATCCCTGAGGCAGACCACTGGTGACCAACCTCCATGCAGAATATGACCCGTCCACAACCACTCTTTGCCTTCTGTGGGCAAGCCAGTTCTGGATCCACAAAGCAATGTCGCCTTGGATCCCATGCCTCCTTCCTTTCTGAATAAGCCTTGCATGGGGTACCTTATCAAAGGCCTTGCTGAAATCCATATACACTACATCTACTGCTCTACATCTACTCAATGTGTTTAGTTCCATCCTCAAAAAATTCAGTCAGGCTCATAAGGCGTGACCTGCCTTTCACAAAGCCATGCTGACTATTCCCAATTATATTATGCTTCTCCAAATGTTCATAAATCCTGTCTCTCAGGATCTTCTCCATCAACTCTGAGTCTCTGTGGATGGAGTTTAGGAACAGGAAGGGGTCAATAACTTTACTGGGTACTTTTTATAGGCCGCCCAGTAGTAACAGGGATATCAAGGAGCAGATAGGGAAACAGATCTTGGAAAGGTGTAATAATAACAGAGTTGTTGTGATGGGAAATTTTAATTTCCCAAATATCGATTGGCATCTCCTTAGAGCGAAGGGTTTAGATGGGGTGGAGTTTGTTAGGTGTGTTCAGGAAGGTTTCTTGACACAATATGTAGATAAGCCTACAAATGAAGGCTGTATTTCATAGAATAGTACAGCACAGTACAGGCCCTTCGGCCCACAATTTCATTTGGTATTGAGAAATTAACCTGGTCAAGAGTCAGATCTCAGTGGGAGAGCATTTTGGAGATAGTGATCATAATTCTGTCTCCTTTACAGTAGCATTGGAGAGAGATAGGAACAGACAAGTTAGAAAAGCATTTAATTGGAGTAAGGGGAATTATGAGGCTATCATGCAGGAAATTGGAGGCTTAAATTGGAAACAGATGTTCTCAGAAAAGTACGGAAGAAATGTGGCAACTGTTCAGGGGATATTTGTGTGGAGTTCTGTATAGGTACATTCCAAATGGGACAGGGAAGTTATGGTAGGGTACAGGAACCGTGGTGTACAAAGGCTGTAATAAATCTAGTCAAGAAGAAAAGAAAAGCTTACAAAAGGTTCAGAGAGCTCGGTAATGTCAGATTATAAAGCTAATAGGAAGGAGCTTAAGAAGGGAATTAGGAGAGCCAGAAGGGGCCATGAGAAGGCTTTGGTGGGCAGGATTAAGGAAAACCCCAAGGCATTCCGCAAGTATGTGAAGAGCAAGAGGATAAGATGTGAGAGAATAGGACCTATCAAGTATGACAGTGGGAAAGTGTGTATGGAACCGGAGGAAATAGCAGAGGTAGTTAATGAACACATTACTTCAGTATTCACTATGGAAAACAATCTTAGTGATTGTAGTGATGACTTTACACAGACTGAAAAACTTGAGCATGTAGATATTAAGAAAGAGGATGTGCTGGAGCTTTTGGAAAGCATCAAGTTGGATAAGTCGCTGGGACCAGACGAGGTGAAATAGTTGCCACAAGAGGACACAGGTTTAAGGTGCTGGGGACTAGGTACAGAGGAGATGTCGGGTTAAGTTTTTTACTCAGAGAGTGGTGAGTGTGTGGAATGGGCTGCTGGCAACGCTGGTGGAGGCAGATAGGATAGGGTCTTTTAAGAGACATTTAGATGTCTCATGGAGCTTAGTAAAATAGAGGGCTATAGGTAAGCCTGGTAATTTCTAAGGTAGGGACATGTTTGGCACAACTTTTGGGGCCGAAGGGCCTGTATTGTGCTGTAGGTTTTCTATGTTTCTATGTAACTTACCAACCACTGAAGTAAGACTTACTGGTCTATAATTTCCTGGGCTATCTCTACTCCCTTTCTTGAATAAGGGAACAACATCCGCAACCCTCCAATCCTCCGGAACTTCTCCCGTCCCCATTGATGATGCAAAGATCATTGCCAGAGGTTCAGCAATCTCCACCCTCACTTCCCACAGTAGCCTAGTCCCAGAGACTTATCCAACTTGATGCTTTCCAAAAGCTCCAGCACATCCTCTTTCTCAATACCTACATGCTCAAGCTTTTCAGTCCGCTGTAAGTCATGGAATGGAAGGAAAATAAAACAGGGATTTTTTAGGATTCATACAATGTAATAGGTCAGTGTGGATTTGATGAACTGAAGGACCTGTTTCTATTCTGCATTACACTGTGTCTGCCTTAAGATATCAGAACCATAATGAGCCAAGTCATTCTAGAAAAAAGGGGCACAGATATTTAAGGAGAAAGAGGGGCACAACATTCTTTATGAGATTCAGAAAATATTAGGCTCATCACATATGTCCATTTTTAATAATTTATCAGTCTAGCTACCAAAATTCTTGAATTGGTGCTCAGTTTTTCTCGTCACAAAACTGTAACTAACTATTGCTTGAATACACCATCAGTAGTCTTTATTGGGACCTGATTATACAACTTTGAGCTTTTGATGAGTGTGTTCTATTTAACCTCCCCTTCAAGTCTCAGTTTCACTTGCAAAACCTGATTTTAGTACTCATTGTCACAGCAAACCATTTGGCTTAAATAATTGCAGGTATTGGATGACGCTTTCATGTCTGAAGTGACATTTCTGGCATGATTCAAGTAGATCTGTGTATATTTGCAAGACTAAAGGTGGTTATAACACCATCTATAGAATTCAGCTCAAAGTTATCAATAGCTTCTGCAGACTTTTAGTGCGTTACAATTTCATGGTTACTGTACGGTACTTGTGACTGACTACTACTTTTCTCAGTGTAGCTTCCAGAGGCTTTCATAGAATGATCTGTATTTAGATTGCTGTAAAGCTTGTAAATAAACAAAGAAGAGTCTGCTCACTGTGCACGGGGATGTTTGTTTCAACTTGCTTTTTAAATTCTTTATAAGCATGATGCTTTCTGAAAATACATCCCTATAAAAGCTTTTTGATTCTGTTAGAGCAATTTGAATGAAGTGTGAATTTTTCTCTTGAGGAGAATGTACCATCTCTTTCTAGTGCACAACTTTTCTATATCTGATAAAGCAAATTTGGAATTACTTTGCTCTTTGGTCCCCTGATTAAAATGAATGTGTTTTCCTTAATTGGAAGAAAATTAAAATAGATTCTGACTATTCCTGACGAAGAGTCTCGGCCTGAAACGTCGACTGCACCTCTTCCTAGAGATGCTGCTTGGCCTGCTGCGTTCACCAGCAACTTTGATGTGTGTTGCTTGAATTTCCAGCATCTGCAGAATTCCTCTTGTTTTTCTGACTATTAAAACATTTTTTTCTATAGCCCTTTATATTTACAAGCTCAGAGTGTATGATTCACCGTTGAAGTGATCCATCATTATCAAAAGGTTTTTTAGGTAATTTTGCTTGGCTACTGCTGGTGTTGTGGAATATATATTTTGACCATTGAATATACATAATACTCCACCTGTGCTTATTTTGTTTTCCCTTTTGTTAGTTACCAATCCCCTAAAAGTTGCATAATATTAATTGTATGCTTTCTTCACTCTCCGACCCATGCCACCATATCATTGTGCTGCTGCACTTCCATGGCAACTGGCCAATCCATCAGCCTGCGGTCCTTCAGTTCAGACAGGTCTAACACACCAAGCCATGGTCCACACTACAGGGACAGTGCCATGATTGAAGAATTAATCACAGCCACAAGTAGCCAGGTATGCAACGATGCCTCTCTGGTATAGACTATATAATACGTGTCATTTTAATGTCCACTCATGCATGGATTACCCATAGCCAAATTTTAAACTAAATAAAGCTCACCATTGCTGGTTTTCTTAGTTCAAAGCAAATTTGCAGATTATGTATATTTTCAACTTCTACCAAAATTTAAAAAATAATGAAGAAACAATGCATTTTTACATGTATACAGTACAAACAATGCAGGTTTTTATTGATAAAGATTGTTATTATATTCCTAAAATGATAAATATCAATCCATTTTAAATGTGAATGTCTTGTGAAATTGACCTGTATTTTTAAATGTGTTCAGTAGTTCTGAGTTAATTTATTGGATCAAATCAATAGTTTCACTACTGTGGCTTTAAAAGGAAGTGTTACTTTGAAATTACAGGTAGCTCTGGCAAAAGGCCCGGAGAAGGACTCCACACATCGCTTAAATTGGGAAACAGAGAACTTGGACAATGTGGCACTCTCTTCCAGCCCAATACATTCAGGGTGAGATATATAAACACATCTGACAGACATATAGAAGGTGCAGTCGTATGTCTGTTTGTGGAGGCAGCTGAAATATAAATCTGATGCAGCATGGAAGTATCCATACATTGATCTTAAGTATATTTTGATTCTGCATTTTTACATTCCAAATGAGAAAGTGACATTGCTTATTAAAAAAACATTCATCTGTCAAGTACTAAATTTCACATATTTCAAAATCAAAGTTTAAAAAAATATAGATTTTGTAAATTGTAAGCAACCTATTGGAGTGATGTTCAGATGATAAACAAGAGAGAAACACAGTGTGGTAGTGTACAGGTGAAACCCCAATTTAGGACATGCACTTTTCATACAGGAAGTCGGTACTGCTGACCTTAATTTGCATATTTAAACACTTTTTTCATGCTTCCATCTTGTTTAGTATACTCACATAAACTCATGTAAAAAACATGAAACTTAAGAATTTAAGTTACAGATTTGATTACAGTTTATTAGAGTTAAAGAGTCATAGAAAACTAGCACAGAAGCAGGTCCTTTGGCTCATCTAGTTCATGCCGAACCATTTAAACTGCCTAGTCCCATCAACCAGCATCTGGACTATAGCCTTCCATACAGCTCCCAGCCACGTACCTATCCAAACTTCTCATAAGTACTGAGATTGAAATCACATCCAACATTTGCGCTGGCAGTTTATTCCACACTCTCACCACACTCTGAGTTAAGAAGTTTCCCCTCATGTTCCCCTTATGCATTTCACCTTTCACCCTTAACCCATGACCTCTAGCTGTAGTTTCACCCAACCTCAGTGGAAAAAGCCTGCTTCCATTTACCCTATATATATCCCTAATAATTTAGTATACTTCAATCAAATCTCCCCTCAATCTTGTATGTTTGAAGGAATAAAGTTCTAATCTACGAAATATTTCCCTATAACTCAGATCTTCCAGTCCAGGCAACATCCTTGTAAATTTTCTCTGTACTATTTCAATCACATTTACATCTTTGCTGTAGGTGGGTGACCAAAACTGCACACAGTACTCCAAATTAGAACTCACCAACATCTTAGATAACTGCAACATAACATCCCAACTCCTGCACACAAAACTTTGGTTGATGAAGGTCAATATGATGAAAGCTTTCTTTACAACCCTATCTGTGATGCCAATTTCAATGAATTATGAACCTATATTCCCAGATCCCTTTGTTCTTTGGCACTCCTCAGTGTTCTACCACTTACTGTGGAAGACCTACCCTGGTTGGTCGTCACAAAGTGCAACACCTCACATTTATCTGTATTAAATTCCATCTGCCATTTTTCCATCTGGTCCAGACCCTGCTGCAAGCTTTGATAGTCTTCCTCACTGTCCATTACACATCCAATCTTGGTGTCATCTGTAAATTTGCTGATCAAGTTAACCACATTATCATCCGGATCATTGATATAGATGACAAACAGCAACAGATTCCTGCAGCACTCCACTAGTCATGGGCCTCCAGTAAGAGAGACAACCATCTGCACCACTCTCTGGCTTCTCCCACAAAGCCAATGTCTAATCCAATTTACTACCTCATCTTGAATGCCAAGTGATTGATCCTTCTTGGTCAACGTCCCATGTGGGACCTTGCTAAAGTCCATGTGGACAACAACCGCAGCCTTGCCTTCATCAGCTTTCCTGGTAACATCTTCGAACAACTCTATAAGATTGGTTAGACACAATCCACCATGCACAAAGCCATGCTGACTTATTTCCTGGAGTGTAGGATAATGAGGGGAAATTTAATAGAGGTATATAAAATTATGATGGCTATAAGGCAATAAGATTTAGGAGCAGAATGAGGCCATTTGGCCCATCAAGTCTGCTGCACCATTTCATCATGACTGATCTATTTCCCTCTCAGCCCCAATCTCCATTTTAACCTAATCTGATTTTTTCCTACATTTACAAAATATGCTTTTATTTCTTCTACCAAAGTGCATGACCATACACTTCCTGACCCTGTATTCCATCTGCTACTTCTTCTCCACCTATCTTTATATTGTCTGCAAACTTGGCCACAAATCTTTCAATTCTGTCATCCAGTCATTAACATATAACATAAACAGAAGTGGTCCCAACACAGACCCCTGTGGAACACCACTAGTCACCAGCAGTGAACCAGAGAAGGCTCCCTTTATTCCCACTCTTTGCCTCCTGTCATTCAGCCAATCCTCTATCCATGCTGCTATCATTCCTGAAATACTGTGCGCTCTTCATTTATTAAGCATCCTCATGTGTGGCACCTTGTCAAAGGCCTTCTGAAAATCCAAGTACACAACATCCTTTTTCCTTTGTCTATTCTGTTATTTCTTCAAAGACTTACAACAACTTTGTCAGACAAGATGTTCCCTTAAGGAAACCATGCTAAGTTCAGCCTATTTTGTCATGTGCTTCTGAAACCAAGTCCTTAGCAATTGATTCCAACATCTGTCCAACCACTGAGGCCAGACTAACATACCTTCTTGAAGAGTGAAGTAATATTTGCAATTTTTCAGTCATCCAGAACCATGCCAGAAACTATTGATTCTTGAAAGATCATACCAATGTCTACACAATGTCTTCAGCCACCTCTTTGAGAACCCTGGGATGTAGACCATTTGGTCCAGGTGATTTATCTACCTTCAGACCTTTCAGTTTCCCAAGCACCTTCTCCCTACTAATGGCAACACCACTCACTTCTGCCCTCTGACACTCTGGAGCTTCTGGCATACTGCTAGTGTATTCCACAGTGACGTTTGATGCAGAATACTTAATCATTCTACTGGTGATTTCTTTGCCCCCATTAATACCCTTCTGCATTCATTTCCCAGCAGTCCAATATATATACTCTTGCCTCTCTTTTATACTTTATATATCTGAAGAAACTTCTAGTATCTTCTTTAATATTATTGGCTAGCTTATTATTGTATTCCATCTTTTTCCTCTTTATGAATTTTTTAGTTGTCTTCTATTGGTTTTTACAAGCCTCCCAATCATCTAACTTTCCACTAATGAGAAGGTTAATGCAAATAGGCTTTTTCCACTAAGGTTGGGTGGGACTTCAATTTTCCTTCAACTGTTACACTTTGAGAAATTGAGTGACTGAGGTTTCAATAATTATGAGGAAGTGGCACAGAAAAAGTGTTGAGCATGGATCAGCTGGAGTCATATTGAATGGTGAGACAGGATTTTTGACCTTTTGCTGCCTCTAGTGTTCTTGTGTTTAGATCCCCTTTAAAACTCAACACCCATGCCCCCTGCTTTTGATACTATTACCATGGGAAATAGGTTTTGATTATTTATCCAATCTGTGCTTATCATAAACTTGTACATTTCTATCAGGTTAATCTGCAGCTTCCTTTGCTCCAGGGAAAGCAAACCCAATCTATCCACTACTTCTCCCTAACTAAAGTCGTCCAATTCAGGCAACTTGTTACTGAATCTCCTCTGCACTCTCTCCAACACAATCACATCCTTGCAGTATAATGTGTTGGCAAGAGCTGTATGCAGTATTCCAAGTTGCAACATAGCATCTCAGCTCTTATATTCTATGCCCTGATATGAATGCAAGTATTGCTATATACCTTCTTCAGCATCCCCTGGTTTCTCTGTGCATCAACATTTACTGTACCCCAGCTTCTAAATCCGGGCAATTAATGTTGACTCTTTGTTAATGTTTTAAACATAGTAGAATATCCAAATCCCACCTGTGATTGATAGTATATTGGATAAAGTAGCAATTGTCTGGTGGCTACTTGATGGGAGAGGAGCACAAATTAAGCATCGTGGCCCCAAGACTCAGTTGTGTAGATGAAGCTACACAGTCTCAATTTTAATGAGACGTCTGTTTCACTGCTGTATAAGAAGGTGTTTTTTAAGCTGTTTATCAAGAATTTTGGGATCAGGCTGATGATAATTGAGTAAATAAAGGAAACCACCATCATTAGGAACCTGTAGCAGATCAGTTCTTTGCATTTGTTCGGTACAAAATATGAATCATCTAATAATTTATTTCCAATGAGGTACCTCAATTAAATGACTCTTACTGTGTTTTAGTTTTATTGAATGCTGTAATATTTTCAATGTCTGTATAAGTGACAAGGTTGCTGTGGTTAGATTTATTTCACAGAATATTTACTGTTCCCCTCCTCTATTTATTCATCTCTTTTAAATCTCACATTGCTGCCTCCCACCTTTGTATCTTATCCTTCAGCTACTGGAGCAAGATGGTGCAAGACATAGGAACCTTACAGCCAGCAGGGTGAGAAGACTTTTAACCTCTCTATCTGGACTGGATCTGAACTTGGGGTAGAGTGGGAAGGGACATTTGTCCCAAACATTCAATGTTTTCAAAGTATTGAACAGATAAAATTGTCCAGATTACTTAGCCACCAGCAAACAATGTAGATCTACCCATTTCATGTATTAAGGATAATTCTAGACAGGAGATTAGAATGCTTATCCACAGCTGATTAAGCCTTCATTTCCAGTTCCCTTTGCCATTTGTATTCTAGTAATGTTAATGGGAAGTTTCTAACCCCAAACTGCTTAAACCATGTGGTTTCCTCATTTTTGTTGAGTGTGTCGTTTTCCTGTATGGTACACAGAGAACACAGGTTCTGCTCCAGTAAACTTCAAGGGAAGGGTTTTGTTGCCACGTTGCACCTTTTCTATGTATGTGTTTGATCACGTGGTTCACCTGGAGGGTGTTTGTTGTTTTCCACGTTGCTGGCAGAAAGCAGTGAGCATTAGGCAAAATTACTAGGGTGTCATATCTTAAACTCAGGTAAAAATTAACATTTCTTCTACATACAGCAGGTAAAATATGAACCCACTGTAACAAACATTCCCTCTTTATCTTTTTGCATCAAATATGCTGAAAATGTTTACTTAATCATACAACAGGAATTCTGCAGTTGCTGGAAATTCAAGCAACACACATCAAAGTTGCTGGTGAACGCAGCAGGCCAGGCAGCATCTCTAGGAAGAGGTACAAAGGGTCCTGATGAAGGGTCTCGGCCTGAAATGCCGACTGTACCTCTTCCTAGAGATGCTGCCTGGCCTGCTGTGTTCACCAGCAACTTTGATGTGTGTTACTTAATCATACATTACTTTTGCTGTTTTCTGTTAGTAATAGTAATTTTGAATTGATTCACCATATGAAATAAAGCCCTGTTGGCAAAAATAAAAATGCTTTTTCTTTTAATAGCAACACACACACAAAATGCGAGAGTTTCTCAGCAAGTCAGGCAGCATCTATGGGATGAATTGATATTCGATATTTTGGGCTGAGACCCTTCATCAGGGCTGAAGATGGGTCTCAGCTTGAAACATTGACCGTATTCATTTCCATAGATGTTGCCTGACCTGCTGAGTTCTTGCAGTTTTTTGTGTGTGTTGCTCTGGATTTCAAGCATCTGCAGGCTTTCTGGTGTTTATTTTTTCTTTTAATATTTTGTTATCATAATTTTGCAATGTGTGCTTCTATGTTCTGCCATTTTTTTTAGTCTTACAGCAGTGAGGCAGTACCCTCAACTTTTACCCCCAATGATAAAATTAACTGAGTCGTCAGTATTATTACATTGCATTTTAGGATGATTTCAAAGCTTGAGGCATGCATGAACTTTTGTAGAGTAATTTCTATCACTTCAATATGTTTGTGACCTTAGTAGGAAATTGCTTTTCTGAAAAAAATGACAGACCAAAGGCAAGGTTTGGTATCATGCAATAATTTATTATGGATGATTTTAACCAGAATATTTTTTCACTGAACTGTAAAGAAGACATACTCTGGGTTATCGGATCATAACGCACAGTAATGTTTGCTTTGGCCCTCCAAGTCTATTTCAACCTTTATTTGCCAAAACTAGGACTATATCCTCACCCATTTATGTGTTTGTTTGCAGTTTAAGTTAAAATTATTTAGCTCCAGATTCTGCATCCTCCATTAAGTTAAATTTTATTGTTATCCCATTACAGTTGTCTGTTGTATGTTTTTTTACAAGGAGTTTAATAAAAAGTAGGTTTAATTAAATTAATTTGATTTAATTAGATTAATTTACAAATTTGTCACATGTACATCAAAAATACAGTGAAGTAGGTCATTTGTGTTAATGAGCAGCTCAGTCCAAGGATGTGCTAGAGGGAGCACAAAAGTGTTTCATGTTTCCAGCGCCAACACAGCCTGCTTATAAATGAACATGTACATCTTTGGAATGTGGAAGGAACCCCATGTGGTCATGGACAGCGGTGGGAACTAAACCCCGATCGCTGATTACTGACCACGTAAAACATTGAGCCAACAGCTATGCTGCTGTGTTGTTTGAGACCTGCTAACCTGCTTACATCACCGATTGCCCATTGATGACAAATCAAGTACTCTTCCAATCAGTATTGTTATGGGAATGTGAGACTTCATTTCATACCCTGGCAATTGAAAATCAATTAACAGGTTACATATCACTATTTACATCACCAAAGAGACATCTAATCTCTTCAATTTAATTTGATGAGTTCTTCCAGGTGGGATTCTCAATCATTATTGGTGACTGGAATCTAATTAAATGAATATGACCCTGGGGAGTGTTTTGATTCCCTCTCACCCATTGAACTCATGTTTTTTTCCAAGGCACCCATTGTCCCCTTCAACATTTTTTGCTGTTCTTCTGAAACTCCCTCTTTGCCAATTACCTTGAAAGCCACCAGCATTAAAGATCAACACTAATCTCTGGTAACAGCTGTTTTTCACACTCTGCTTATCACACCATCAAGTGACTTCTCAAGTAATTAATTTTCTGCTGCTTTTCTGTGCCTGGCTTTCCATGTATTTAAATGCATATTCTGTTTCAGCTATTCTTCTCCAGTCCCTGACAGTGAATCAAGGTGAAAAATTGCATTTTGGATTTGAGTGTGGTTACGTTTACATCGTTTGCTGTTTCAACAATCTCTAACCTTGGCACAAAATCCCTTCACTGCTTTGCCAATTATGGATGCATTAACTGAGACAAATGCAGGTTTCATTTACAAATACTTAAAACAATAATGTTTTCTAGCCTGGCAGTCAAAGGGCACATCAAGATAGTGCTGCTAATGTAACTAGAGGAATGTTGATCTCGACTTCAGGTACTGTCTGTATGGAACTTGCACCCACATCCTAAAGCAGTGCTAGAAGATTAATTTTCTATTGCAGCTTTAGTGTACTGTAAGTAATGGCAAATGGAAGTTGATGGTGATGTGAAAGAGTTACAGAGAATAGAGACAGGAAGAGGTGAGGACAGGCCTGAACGGATTCCTCCCAAAATATAGTGTGGACCTAATGGGTCAAATTCTTCCTGTGTCATTGTGAGACTTCCATTGGCTCCAAATTATTGTTCTTTTAAATTCATAGTAAAAGAAATGGATTTGATTGTACTTGGGTCGGTGGGAAATAGGGGAGAGGGAGAAGGAGAGGACAGAAGAGTGACAGTTGATACTAGGAGACTGAGACTGCGTCCACATTAGACCGGATAATTTTGAAAATGCCGGTTTTGCGTTAAAACGATAGGCGTCCGCACCAGGTGTTTTTGAAAATACCTTTGTCCACATTAAAACGGGTATTTGGACGAATCTCCTCCTACTGGGCATGTGCAGGACACATCTACAGAACTCACCCGTTTCGACGAGTACGCCCGACTCCGACAATTTGGACCAAGCAACAGGTGATGGCTGCAACATGTTTGGTGTCGAATCTCGCCGTGAAAGACTTGGTGAGCGCTTGTCCAGTTACAGACCAGAAAAACTTAAAAGGCCAAACAACGGGTAGTTGTTGGTTGTCGCGCAGGAGGACTTCAAACTAAAAAAACAAATCCTGGAGCGTATGGAGGCAACCGACAGGGAGTTCACAGACAGTATGACCCGGCTGATGACAAACATTGAAAAGCTGACTAACTCTGTTGCAGAGAGATTTGCAATGATGAGGAATATGGTGGCTCCCAGCCAGTACTTTTCACCACCACAATACCAGCCTCACAGCCACTACAATAGCTACACATATAGACACATAGACCCCCGGGTGGCCCCACCAACATCCTCCCCACTCCCACAGAGGGGTCACCCTGGAAACATTTCCTACAGCCATAGTCTCTTCACCGATGAAAGGGACGACAGCTACAGCTAAATGCAATAAGGCTTGTTACTGGGGAAAAGTGAAATTTGCTGTTACCTCGTTTGTTTGCCTTTACTTTTGCCATGTCTTTCTGTATTATTTTGCTGTATTTAACGTGCAATAAAACAAGTTATTGGGCAAAAGTGATTTTATTTTTACCTGAGTAAAAGTGAAACTTACAATTTTCCTTTTTTGGCCTTAACATTTTCATGTCTATGCCAAACATAAGCTAGTCATAGTTATACGTTATTGATCCCAGGGGAAATTGGTTTTCGTTACAGTTGCAGCATAAATAATAAATAGTAATAAAACCATAAATAGTTAAATAGTAATATGTAAATTATGCCAGGAAATAAGTCCAGGACCAGCCTATTGGCTCAGGGTGTCTGACCCTGCAAGTTTGACGGCCACAGACAGGAATGACTTCCTATGACGCTCTGTGTTGTATCTCGGTGGAATGAGTCTCTGGCTGAATGTACTCCTGTGCCCACCCAGTACATTATGTAGTGGATAGGAGACGTTGTCCAAGATGGCATGCAACTTAGACAGCATCCTCTTTTCAGACACCACTGTCAAAGAGTCCAGTTCCATCCCCACAACATCACTGGCCTTACGAATGAGTTTGTTGGTTCTGTTGGTGTCTGCCACCCTCAGCCTGCTGCCCCAGCACACAGCAGCAAATATGATAGCACTGGCCACCACAGACTCGTAGAACATCCTCAGCATCGTCCAGCAGATGTTAAAGGACCTCACCCTCCTCAGGAAATAGAGACGACTTAAAAATGACTACTACTTAAAAATGACGTTTTGGAAGTAGTGACAATTGCATCTGTTGAATGTTTGCAGAAGCAATACATTAATAAAGCAGCTTGTTAAATGTATAAAACATGTTATCTTGTATTTCCTTATGAAAATAGTGTTATCTTGTATTTCCATACAATGTTTACAGTAGGCTGTTACACATCTATTGTCAGAGAAGTACTTGCATAAATAGGTAAACTACCTTCATACAAGCAAGGACAGAAAACAGGGCAAAGTGAGTATACTTACTTATTCCGTAAGCTATGGGTCAAAGTATTTGGTGAGTACATTTCTAAATCTTCTGTCTTGTTGCCGTCTGTCCTGAAATTGTTAGGTTGTGTGGGTGGGTTGAAATTAACATAGACAATAAAGTAAACAACACACGCATGAAGCCGTCCGCCATTGTTGTTGTGGTGTTGGAGGTTGCGTTCAAGAAAACAATTAAATGCCGCACTGCCGCCACCATCTGTTCCGGCACATCATGACAGCGTTTTTAAAACGAGCCGGTTACCCCGTACACACTATACCGGCCATCAGGCGTTTTCAGATTTATTCACGCTGGAGAACGTTTTTGAAAAGCTCCATTTTCGGGGGAGGAAAATGCTGTTTCAGTGTGGACGGAAGGTCAAAACAAAGAGAAAAAGCTTCAGTTACGGATTTATCCAATCTAGTGTGGACGTAGCCTAAGTTGTCAAAAACATCCCTGTCAATTAAATAAACACTAAGTTCACAACCCTATAATAAATGTAGTTTTATAGTGTAACTGTAGTTAATTTGCAAGAATTTTATTTGAAAAGCATATATCATCCCACAAGGATAATTTTCACTGAGAGTATGAAGAGCATCAATAAAGCAGAGCAATGGCATGACATTTCTTTTTATAAACTTGATGCTGAGACATAAAGAATTAGAATTGCTGACACTGTTGGTAATGTTTTATTACAGTTTTCGTTGAATATGCAGACAGTTTATCAATGTGAAATCTTGCTTGACATGAAAGGTCTGGATAGAGTGGGTAGAAACATAGAAAACCTACAGCACAATACAGGCCTTTCGGCCCACAAAGCTGTGCCAAACATGTACTTACCTGAGAAATTACCGAGGGTTACCCTTAGCCTGCTATTTTTCTAAGCTCCATGTACCTATCCAAGAACTCTTAAAAGACCCTGTTGTATCCGCCTGCACACCATTGCCGGCAGCCTATTCCATGCACTCACCGCTCTCTGCGTAAAAAAAACTTACACCTGACATCTCCTCTGTACTTCCAAGCACCTTAAAACTGTGCCCTCTCTTGTTACCTATTTCAGCCCTGGGAAAAATCCTCTGACTATACACACGATCAATGCCTCTCATCATCTTATACATCTCTATCAGGTCACCTCTCATCCTCTGTCACTCCAAGGAGAAAAGGCCAAGTTCACTCAACCTATTTTCATAAGGCATGCTCCCCAATCCAGGCAACATCCTTGTACGTCTCCTCTGCACCCTTCCTGTGGTTTCTGCATCCTTCCAGTAGTGAGGTGACCAGAAATGAGCACAGTACACCAAACTGGGCCTGACCAGGGTTCTATACAGCTGTAACATTACCTCTTGCCTCTTGAACTCAATCCCATGATTAATGAAGGCCGTATGCGTTCTTAACCACAGTCAACCTGCGCAGCAGCTTTGAGTGGCCTATGGACACAGACCCCAAGATCCCTTTGATCACTGCTAAGAGTCTGCCATCATACTTGACCTACCAAAATGAACCACCTCACACTTACCTGGGTTGAACTCCACCTGCCACTTCTCAGCCCAGTCTTGCATCCCATTGATGTCCCACTGTAACCTCTAATAGCCCTCCACACTATCCACAACACCCCCAACCTTTGTGTCATCAGCAAATTTACCAACCCATCCCTCCACTTCCTCATCCAGATCATTTATAAAAATCACGAAGAGTAAGGACCCCAGAACAGATCCTTGAGGCACTCCACTGGTCACCAACCTACATGCAGAATATGACCCGTCTACAACCACTCTTTGCCTTCTGTGTGCAAGCCAATTCTGGATATACAAAGCAATGTCCCCTTGGATCCCAGGCCTCCTTATTTTCTTAATAAGCCTTGCATGAGGTACCTTATAAAATGCCTTGCTAAAATCCATATGTGCTACATCTACTGCTCTACCTTCATCAATGTGTTCAGACACAGCCTCAAAAAATTAAATTGGGCTCATAAGGCACGACCTGCCCTTGACAAAGCCATGCTGATTATTCCTAATCATATTATGCCTCATCAAATGTTCATAAAACTTGCCTCTCAGGATCTTTTCCATCAACTTTCCAACCACTGAAGTAAGACTCACTGGTCTATAATTTCCTGGGCTATTTCTACTCCCTTTCTTGAATAAGGGAACATCTGCAACACTCCAATCCGCTGGAACCTCTCCCATCCCCATTGATGATGCAAAGATCATTGCCAGAGGCTCAGCAATCTCCTCCCTCGCCTCCCACAGTAGCTTGGGGTACATCTCGTCCGGTCCCTATGACTTATCCAACTTGATGCTTTTCAAAGGCTCCAGCCCATCCTCTTTCTTAATGTCTGTGTGCTTAAGCTTTTCGGTCCACTGCAAGCCATCCCTAAATTGCCAAGGTCCTTTTCCATAGTGAATACTGTAGCAAAGCATTCATTAAGTACCTCTGCTATCTCCTCCGGTTCCATACACATTTTTCCATTGTCACACTTGATTGGTCCTATTCTCTCACGTCTTAACCTCTTGCTCTTCACATACTTGTAGAATGCCTTGGGGTTTTCCTTAATCCTGTTCACCAAGGCGTTCTCATGGCCCCTTCTGGCTCTCCTAATTTCATTCTTAAGCTCCTTCCTGCTAGCCTTACAACCTTTCGCAAGCTTTTCTTTTCTTCTTGACTAGATTTTCAACAGCTTTTGTACAGCATGGTTCTTGTACCCTACCATCCTTTCCCTGTCTCATTGGAACGTACCTATGCAGATAGGATTGTGTGAGGAATGTTAGGAAGAGGAGTCAGTCGAACATGTAGTTCTGAGTTGCAAGAAGTATGGGATACAGAGAGAGATGATGAGAATTAATCTAAGGGAATTGGAGGTGCAGGAATTCACATTAAAAGGGTTGCTGGGCATGAGTGAGAGAGCACAGGTCAGGGTATTTTTAGCTTTCTTGAGGAATACCAGGGTTTTTTATAGGATATGACAGTTAAGCAGGAATAAGGTGCTAGGATGCCCAAAGATGGGAGGATGAAGTGTCGGTTAGGGTACGTGTATGTGTGTGTGATTGGAAGAAGGGATTTAGAATGTAAGTCTATTGCACACTCCGGAGCAGAAGGTGGCGGTAATGCACCATTAAGCTGGGTGCCAATCGCCATAAAACAAGACGGAGAGAGAGAGTACCTATGCAGAACAGCATGCAAATATCCCCTGAACATTTGGCACATTTCTGCCGTACATTTCCCTGATAACATCTGTTCCTAATTTATGCTTCCAAGTTCCTGCCTGATAGCTCCCCTTACTTCAATTAAACACTTTTTTAACTTGTCTGTTCCTATCCCTTTCCAATGCTATGGTAAAGGAGATAGAATTGTGATCACTATCTCCAAAATGCTCTCCCACTGAGAGACCTGACACCTGATCAGGTTCATTTCCAAATACCAGATCAAGTACAACCTCTCCTCTTGTAGGTTTATCCACATACTGTTTCAAGAAACCTTCTTGAACACACCTAACAAACTCCACCCCATCTAAATCCCTTACTCTAAGGAGATGCCAATCAATATTTGGGAAATTAATATCTTCCACCACGACAACCCTGTTATTAAGACACCTTTCCAGAATCTGTCTCCCTATCTGCTCCTCGATGTCCCTGTTACTATTGGGTGGTCTATAAAAAACACCCAGTAGAGTTATTGACCCCCTCCTGTTCCTAACTTCCACCCACAGAGACTGGGTAGACAATCCCTCTATGACTTCCTCCTTTCCTGCAGTCATGACACTATCTCTGATCAGCAGTGCTGCACCCCCACCTCTTTTGCCTCCCTCCCTGTCCTTTCTGAAACTTCTAAAGCCTGGCACTCTTAAGAAACCATATCTGCCCCTGAGCCATTCAAGTCTCTGTAACGGCCGCAACATCATAGTTCAAGTACTGATCCATGCTCTTAAGTACATCCTGTGGAGAGGATGTTTCTGTAGTGGGTGAGTCTAGGACCAGAGGGCACAGCCTCAGAATTGAGGGATGTTCATTCAGAACAAAGATGAGGACTTTTTTTTTAGCCACAAGGGGCTGAATCTGTGGAGTTTCCATAACCAGAGCTGGTTATGAAGGCCAAATCATTGAGAATATTTAAGGCAGAGGTAGATAGGCTCTTGATTAATCAGAGCATCAACAGTAATGGTGCGAAGGAGGAGAATGGGGTTGAGAGGGATAATGAATAAGCCATGATGAAATGGCAGAGCTGAATGCCTAATTCTGCTTCCAGATCTTCTGATCTGATGGAAGTCCCATTCTTTCAAAGCAGTGGGAACAGAAACATTGTTAACATTAAAATTACAATGCTCAGTTTGCCATAAGGGTACTAAGAGTAATGTTGGTTAACTTTCATACTCAATAATTCAAATTGTGAAGAAAATTAAGAAAATCATCTCCACATTTCTTGTATATAAAGTAACAACAATGGGGAACAGTTTTATTGAAATTATGCTAATTATTTGACAATGATTATTTGCCATTCATTGTTTTCATATCCAATTTATTTTATATTTTTTTATCTACGTGTGCAACAACTTCCAGTAACATAACTAATTTCTTACAAGCTTGCTTTATTTTTCTTTTATTATAAGAAAAGCCTTTAATTACTGACATTGTGAGATTATATAGTGGGCAAGGGGGTTTACTTTGGCTGAAATTGGTGATCCAACTACAAATTGCAAACCTTTGTTCTGATTTCTTCAGGTGTTTGCTCAAAACCTTACTGCGCAACATCATTATTTTGGCATTAATTTTTGTGAATGTTATTTTGACTTTGAGAACTATTGCGAGCATTTATAACCATGTATTTGAAGGTGTAACTTTTTTAAAAAGGTCTCATTAGCAGTTTGCAATAGAGTGCAATTTGTGGACATTTGCCATGTTGGTTTATTCATGTTAAATTTTCCAGCAAGGGTTAATATAATGTATTTAAAATAACCTTAAGTAGAAGACTGCAGAGACTCCGAAAGCAAAATAAATCCAGTACAGATTTCAAATATTTTATTCAGGTTGCATAAACTTTGAACAGATAACATTAGGGAAAAATAAGTACAACCATGTACAAACTCTGCTCCAGTGTTAAAATATAGAAAGATGTAGAAAGGTGCGAGTAGTATAAAGGCCTGCTGAGCTCCTCTGGCATTCTGTGTGTGTTGCTTTGATTTTCAGCATCTGCAGATTTTCTCTTGTTTGGAAGCTGATGACTATTGTTTCTTTTACTTCATTCTTTGGAACAGTTTTGAAGAGTACACAGGTTTAAAATGTTTACTTATTGCAGATGAAATTGTTTCAGAAAACAAATTGCTGTTGTAATGAGTGAATGACCATGACAACCTACCAAATGTTGAAAGTACGAGATAGGGTGGATGTGGAGAGGATGTTTCCTATGGTGGGGGTATCCAGAACTAGAGGGCACAGCGTCAAAATGGAGGGGCGACCCTTTGGAATAGAGGTGAGGAGGAATTTATTTAGCCAGAGAGTAGCGAATCTGTGGAATGCTACACCACAGACTGCGGTGGAGGTCAAGTCCATGGGTATATTTAAGGCAGAAGTTGATTGTTTCCTGATCAGTCAGGGCATCAAAGTATATGGCGAGAAGGCAGGTGCATGGGATTAGGTGGACTAGGATTAGCCATGATGGAATGGCAGAACAGGCTTGATGGGCTGAATGATAAAAGTGAATAATCTAAAGCTCAGTTCGGTTGTAAAAAGCATAACAATACATATTTATTCTATTGCTGACTTTATTTTAGCATGTCATGAAAGCAGTAAAACAATTCTTATATTTTGGTTTACTAACCCAAGTATATTAGAGAATTCTCTAATAATTTGACACTGTTGCCTCTAGAATTTGTTGATGTACTTGTGACCACAAGGAATATTTGTAGGCCTAATGTGAAGTAAATGCTAACACTGGAATTGATTCCTAAACTGGTGCAGTCTTCACTGATTTTCTTGCCATTTGACTGGATAACATTTCGACAACACCTTTTATTAAAGAAATGGAAGCTTTAAGTGATTAAAATAAACAAGTGTCCAAAAGTATTAATGATATTACTTTTACAGTCACTGAATTCATCTGAAGATATTGGAGAATAAGGTGTTCTTCCTCCCATTTTGGCAGAAAGCTGAGAAGAGAAATAAAGGAGAGCAGCAAACAGCTTTTAATACTTGTGATGCAAACGAGTGTTGTACTTGTTGCTAACATCTTCTCCACCTTGTTTTTGAATTATCTACTAATTTTAGGGAAAAAAATTTGCAACATGCCTATTTACTTAATTGATATTAGCCTGTATTTAAGTTCTGTTTAACATAGGTACATAGAAAACCTTTGGCCCACAGTGCTGCGCTGAACGTGTACATGTGAGAAAGCAGCAACTGGATTTGGATTTTAAAAAAAGACAACAACTGGGCTGCAAGATGAAGGCAGGAGGGTATGGAACTGAGGGGGGTGTATCTGGGACACCAGGTAGCAGCGGTGAGCCCTCTGGAGACGTCGTGGGCTTATGAACGAAACGTCAAAGAAGGAGGGTGCCCACCTGATGACCCTGATGACGTACCTACCCTCCCTCCTTGTCACCACTTCAAGCCCACTGCCAACATCGAGAGTGCCGACTTACCATAGGAATTGAAACATCAAGTCCTAGTAGCTCTACTACTTACTTCAGAAATTACCTAGGGTTACCCATAGCCTTCTATTTTTCTAAGCTCCATGTACCTGTCCAGGAGTCTCTTAAAAGACCCTATCGTTTCCACCTCCACCACCGTCACCGGCAGCCCATTCCACGCACTCACCACTCTCTGCGTAAAAAACTTGCCCCTAATGTCTCCTTTGTACCTGCTTCCAAGCACCTTAAAACTGTGCCCTCTCATGCTAGCCATTCCAGCCTCTGAATATGCACACAATCAATGCCTCTTATCATCTTATACACCTCTGTCAGGTCACCTCTCATCCTCCATCGCTCCAAGGAAAAAAGACTGAGTTCACTCAACAGAGCTGCGTTTAGCTCTGTTTACCATACCCTGCTATCACAGATATCCTGTGCAATACTACCACCACTTCTTATCTGGATGGTGTGTAATATATTACTGTATAATATTCTTGCACCACCATCTTATCATGTGAACCTAGAAATCTTTCAAATCTTGTAATCTTTGACTTGTCATAATGTACATCTTATTTTTAAGGTAACTTTTTTTATTCTTTCTTCTATTCTAATATTTCCATATCTATGCAATTATAATGCTACTGTGAAACTGTAATTTCCTATGGAATCAATAAAGTATCTATCTATTGATTGCAAAATTTATAAATCTTCCTCGTTCAAAGTTCTGTGTCCTGCCGCGAATTTCAAACTATACAGCTCCTAGGTTTTGTCCAGTTGCAGACGATATTTCAGCTAGAATCAGAATCAGGTTTAATATCAGACAACACAGTCAAAATGCTGGAGGAATTTAGCAGGCCAGGCAGAATCTATGGAAAAGTGTAAACAGTCAACATTTGGATCTTGACCCAGATCGTCGACTGTTTACTCTTTTCCATAGATGCTGCCTGGCCTGCTAAGTTCCTCCGGCATTTTGACCGTGTTGCTTGGATTTCCAGCATCTGCAGATTTTCTCTTGTTTGTGATCAAGTTTAATTTCACTGGTATATGTCATGAGATTTGTTGGTTTGTGGCAGCAGTACATTGTAATAATAAAGGAAAAACTATGAAATACAACAAAAATATATTTAAAAATGTGACTGAATAAGTAGTGCAAAAACAGAGATAAAATAGTGAGGTAGTGTACAGGGTTCATTGTCCATTCAGATATTTGATGACAGAGGAGAAACTGCTCCTGAAACATTGAGTATGCATCTTCAGGCTCTTGTACTACCTCCCTGATGGAGATAGAAAAAGAACAGGGTGATGTGCATCCTTCATGAAGGATGCCGCCTTTTTGAGGCATTATCTTCTGCGGATGTCCTGGATGTTGGGAGGCTAGTGCGCACGATGGAGCTGATGGAATTTGCTGCAGCTTTTTCCAGTCCTGTGCAGAAGCCTCTCCATATGAGATAGTGATGCAACCAGATGGAATGTTCTCCACAGCACTTCTGAAGAAATTTGTGAGTCTTCAGTGGCATGCAATTCTCCTCAAACTCCTAATGAAATATTGTGCTGTTGCACCTTCTTTGTAATTGCACCGGTATGTTGAGCCCAGGATAGGTCTTCAGAGATGCTGACACCCAGGACCCTGAAACTGCTCACTCTTTCCATTGCTGGTGAGAACTGGTGTGTGTTCTCTCGACTTCCCCTTCCTGAAGTCCACAATCAACTCCTTGGTCTTACTGACTTCAAGTGCAAAGTTGTTGTCGTGACAGCGTTCAACCAGCTGATCTACTCACTCCTATATGTCTCCTCTTCACCATCTGAAATTATGCCAAGAATAGTTGTTTCATCGATATTTATAGATGCTTTTTAAGCTGTGCCCAGCACACAGTTGTGCATGTAGAGAGAGTAGAACAGTTAAGCACGCATCCTTGAGGTATGCCAGAGTTAAGTGTCAGCGAAGAGGAGATGTTATTTCTAATCTGCACTGATTGTGTTCTCCTGATGAGGAAATAATGATATTGTTGCAGAAAGAGATACAGAGGCCCAGGTTTTGGAGCTTGTTGATTAGTACTAAGGGTAAGATGGTGTGAAACACTGAGCTGTAATCAATAACCAGCAGCCTGATATAGGTATTGCTATTGTCCAAGTGATCCAAGGCCGAGTGGGCAGCACCCATTGTAGACCTATTGTGGTGATAGGCAAATTGTAGCGAGACCAAATTCTTGCTTGGGTAGGAGTTGTCTTTCACCATGATGAACCTCTCAAAATATGAGTGCAACCGGGCCATAGTCATGAAGGCAACTCACCTTGCTTTTCTTGGGCACTTGTATGACTTTTGCCATTTTGAAGCAGGAAGGATCCTCTAAATGCAGCAATAAGAGATTGAAGATGTCCTTGTACACTTGTGTGGGTTGCTCTGCACTTCCAGTGTCTCCAGGATAACTTGTGTTCTTGTTACCATTCTGTACACTGCTTTCTAGCTTTCTACTAAATTGGAAAAAAAGCTACAATTCCTATTTCCCACAGTATGTCCAGATAGATTGGTTAGCATTAATAATATCACTGAACTCTTCCGTTTTTATCACTTATGAAGTCTGCTTTTCACAAAAGCCATCAGTTGGAAATGTTATCTGGTGAGATAGCAAGGACCATCCAGATGGAGCCTTGGAATCTACTGCAGTTTCAGGTTTACATGTCTTTGTGGTCATGCGTTGAGTGAATGCTTCCTTTAATTATTTGTGTTCTGCCACACGAGTGCTGCAAACCTCACACTATATTATGATCTCTTACCACAAGAATGAAGTGGATGATAAATGCTTTGTGTTTATTCCAGCTTTCTGGTTAGCTTTATGGTGGATGCTCGGGGCGGATCTATGCGTGGCTGTCGCCATAATGGGCTTCGTATTATCATTCCTCCTCGGAAGTGCACAGCCCCAACTCGTGTCACTTGCCGCCTGGTTAAACGTCACAGACTGGCTACAATGCCTCCCATGGTGGAAGGAGAGGGACATGCCAGCAGGTTAATTGAAGTTGGGCCATCCGGTGCTCAGTTCCTTGGGTGAGTTGCTGAAAATGCAAATAATCTGTACCACCACCAATTTTATCTTTTGCTTTGTATAATATTAATCATTTTTCTCTTGAAGGAAAATCATGTGTTGCTAATTTTGATAAATTGAAAGATACATTCTGAAAGAAATTAAAAGTCTAGTTTGTTTTGCTAAGGGGTAGCCTGCTGATGTGAAAGAACATGCATATCTACAAACCTGATCAGTTTGTATTTTAATCACTTATGGTGTCCATAACACAGATATCAGAAAAATCCAAGATTTGAAATCATGGAGTATAAGAACTCTACAGCACAAAAACAGGCCCTTTGACCCACCTGGTCAATGCCAAACTATTAATCTGCCTACTCCCTGTACCATTCCATAGCCCCTCCATGTACCTACCCTACTTTCTCTTCAATGTTGAAATTAAATCCAAATCCGCTGGCATCTCATTCCACAATCTCACCACCCTCTGAGTGAAGAAGTTCTCTCATACTCCTCTTAAATATTTCACCTTTTACCCTGAACCATGATCCTTAGTTGTAGTCCCACGCAACCTCAATGGAAAAAAACCTGCTTGCATTTACCCTATCTGTACTCCTCATAATTTTGAATACCTCTATCAAAATTCCCTTCATTTCCCTGCGCTCTGGGGAAATAAAGTTCTAACCTATTCAATCTTTCCCTAAAACTCAGGTCCTCAAGTCCTAACAAAATCCTTGTAAAGTTTCTCTATACTCTTTCAATCTTATTGATAACTTTACTATTATATCTTTTCTTGCTTGAAAGCAAAATTTAATTTCATGTTAATAACAAGTTTTATATTGTACATTTCGAATCCTTTGCTTTTTAATGTGGCAAAAATGTGTAATGTATACTGACAAAACAAAGTAATCAAGATGAAATATTTGGTATAAGGACTGACCTACAAAGTTATTAGTGACCTATTCTGAAGGGAGGAAGAATTCTGAATTATCTTAAGTAAGTTGTATTGAAGTTGTTGATACAAAGTTGCAATTTTATATTAGAATATTGACATCAAGAAGAGGTCATTCTTATTTTGATTAACAACCCCACCTTCCTGTCATAACATCATGTCATTTTAATCATTTCTCTCTCCACTACAGTGAATGAGATTGCCTAGTAAATGCTTTAAATCTTATTCTGCAGGTTTTAGATCTGTTACCAATAAAAGTGTTCATGTTAGTTCTAAAACTCTTAAGAATCATTTAACTATTTGCAAGCAACTTAATCAAGCACAAAGTGGCAAAATTATAAACTTGGAGGGAAGACTTTGATCTAATTACGTCAGAAAGAATAACAACTGTAACAACAGTGATGACTTTAACATTTTATTAAATGCTAACATGACAGCTGTTTTGCAAATGGATATTTTCACTAACATTGAAATAAAAACAATTAGTACATGATGCTAATTGGTACATAATTAGTACATAATAAAGTGCTTCTTGCCATTTCCTGTCTTAACTTTACTTTGATAGAGCTTCTAATAGAAATCCATATGAAGGCTAGGCTTCAATAAGCTTAGACCAATGTTAAACAGAGGAAAGAGAGAATTATATACTTTTCACAAATAATTATCATCTTTTTGCCCAGTAGGCATTATTGAATCAGTTGCCAGTTGGTTGTTTTAAGTCTTAGAGTCCAATTAAAATAATTGAATATTTATAAGCATGAATTATTCAGCTCTTAATAAGCAATTAAACATTTGACCACATGCCTAAAATCCCTAATATTATTAGTCTGCCAAGAAAACAAACATTAAAAAAATTCTTATAATTTCAGTTTTGAAAAGCAATAAAAACTTGAGTAACAAAGATAAATTAGGAGCAGAAGTGAATATATGTTGGTTTTATACTTTTCATCTTCTCTCTTTCACTGCTGCTTTGGAATACGCAGTAAGCTTCATCTTCCTAACTCTCCTCCCCCTCTAAATGAGGGAGAAAGCTTGGTTAGCCGAATCCTGCAGCTTGGGCCGTCAGGAACCAAATTCCTTGGGTAGGAGAGACAATGTTCAGTGAAGAATTTATTGGATTCCTTGCTTGCAACCCTTTCCAGTAGTCCTTATTCTTATTTTTTAAACCCCACTACCTTTATTCATTATTTATATATATATATAAATATTTGCTCAAAGTAAACTTGTGATGTTCTGTGGCTTGGTGTTGTGAATGTTGTCATTGCTGGGAATGTACATGTTCAGCACGGTGAAGAAGTGCCTCTGTTGCTTTTCCCCTCCTTCCTTTTGTTAATTCCTCATGTGTCAGTGGACGTTATAAATGTTCACTCGTATTTCCAGGTCCTTGTTAAACTGTGTATTAAGTTGTAGTCTGTAACAAAGTGATTTGGAAAATGAAAGTGGTCTTATAAGAATGTAATAGAAATGTGTTCAAGTTCTTTGTGTTTTGTTATCTATCTATAGGCAAGGATCCTGTAAGGATTTAAAATAGTGAAGTTCTGTGTCTTCATAGTGCTTAACTTTATAAATCCCATAAATGAATTTCAAAACAGTACCTTGCCTATTTGTACATAATGTGGTCTAATTGTCTTTTGCTCTTTATTTCTGTCCTGTAACCTCTGCTTTTCTTCTTTACTTAGTTGCAGCGTTAAATATTAATCATTTTGAATTATTGATTAAGAAAGGCAACTGGAGTAAAGATAAGCAATGACAATATTTAATATATTAATCTATGCCATGATAGTAATTCAGTCTAATTGATTGTATTGGCCATTCATCTCTTTTTTAATGTTAATTTTTATTTCCCAATATTCTTCACACTGATCTTTTGCTGCTGGTTGATGTATTTTTTTGGAAAATATTTTTTATATTTCATATTTTCCCTCACTATTATTCTCAAAATCCCTGTTAATGATCATTATACTGTCAATTCAAACTTGTATATTCTTTCTGTCCATTCCTATCTTTTTTTAAAGTTTTTACTAGAAAGTTCTATTTTTTCTTTCCTTGGCACTGTCAATTCTGCATAGTTCACCAGGTAACCCAAGACCAATGTCATTGGTCTTTGGTCTCCACACCACAGAATGTAAGACTTAGAGTCCCATAGTGGTGGAAAAAGCTTTGCCTGCATCATAATTTAATGATCAGATTGTTGTGTTGCTTTTGTTTTACTGGGTAAAGATGTCAACAAAATAGAGAGAGTATAGAGGAGATTTACTAGAATGTTACCTGGGTTTCAGCACCTAAGTTACAGAGAAAGGTTGAACAAGTTAGGTCTTTATTCTTTGGAGCGTAGAAGGTTGAGAGGGGACTTGATAGGTATTTAAAATTATGAGGGGGATAGATAGAGTTGACGTGGATAGGCTTTTTCCATTGAGAGTAGGGGAGATTCAAACAAGAGGACTTGAGTTGAGAGCTGGGGGCAAAAGTTTAGGGGTAACACGAGGGGGAACTTCTTTACTCAGAGAGTGGTGGCTGTGTGGAACGAACTTCCAGTAGAAGTGGTAGGGGCAGGTTCGATTTTGTCATTTTTTTAAAAAATTAGATAGGTGTATGGACAGGAAAGGAATGGAGGATTATGGGCTGAGTGCAGGTAGATGGGACTAGGTGAGAGTAAGCGTTTGGCATGGACTAGAAGGGCCGAGATGGCTTGTTTCCATGCTGTAATTGTTATATGGTTATATTTTTGTGAGGAATTATGTATTCAGAATGAAGTAGAGACTAGCGTTGGCAGCGAAAAGGAACTGTGATATATATTTTGATGGAAATATACCAAAGGTTCATGCTTCAGAGAGTAAGTTTGTTGAAGAATGTGTCTGGTTGGTATGCTGCGCATGTGTAAGGAAGCATTGATGCAGTCTGGCAGGACAAGTACCTGATTTAGGAAGCAGCTCCAATTAATTTACATCAGCCCAAATTTATATGGATTTCACACCCTAGAAAGCCATGCAAGGTGATGCACTGGTGGAAGCAGATTGAGAGTAGCTGCTCCAGGAAAAAAAACACCTGATAAGTGAGAGATGTTTCAAAACAAAATAGGAGAGTTCAGAGCCAGCACATCCCTATAAGGATAAGAAGCAAAGATGGTAAGATTAGGAAACCTTTTGTTAACAAAAGAAATTGAGGGTTTTATCTGGAAAAAGAAAGATGTACACATCCAGAATGGAAAATTGTTATTGTGTTATTCACTGAGCGTCATATAGTCTGGAAAGGCAAAAAATGATTTGGGAAGTCGGCATGGTTATGTACATGGGAAACCCTGCCTCACAAATCTGACACACGAGATTCTGCAAATGCTAGAAATCTTGATCAGCACACCCACGATGATTCCTCAGAAAGGATTTCACAATATGCTACGCATAAGGCTGCTAAACAAGATAGGTGCCCGTGGTATTCCAGGGAAGATACTAGCATGGATTGAAGATTGGCTGACTGGCAGGAGGCAAAAAGTGGAGAAAAAGGGGACCTTTTCTGGTTGGCTGCCAGTGACTAGTGGTGTTCTGCAGGGTCTGGTGTTGCAACTGCTTCTTTTCACCTTATATTTCAAGTTAAATGACAGAATTGTTGGCTTTTTGGCCAAGATGGCAGACGACACAAAGATAGGTGGAGAGACAGATGGTGTTGAAGAGGCATGGAATCTGTAGAAGGATTTATACAGATTAGCAGAATGGCAGATGAAATACAGTGTAGGGGAGTGTATGATCATGCACTTTGGTAAAAGGAATAAAGATATAGACTAAGTGGGGAGCAATTCAGAAATCAGAGGTACAAAGCAACTTGGGTGTCCTTGTGTAGGAATCCCTAAAGGTTAACTTACAGGTTGAGTCGGTTGTGAGGAAGGCAATTGCAATGTTAGCATTTACTTTGAGAGGACTAGAATATAAAAGCAAGGATGTAATGCTGAGGTTTTATAAGGCATTGGTCAGTCTGCACTTGGAGCACTGTGAAAAGTTTTGGGTCCCTTATCTAAGAAAGGATGTACTGGCTTTAGAGAAGGTCCAGAGGAGGTTTACGAAAATGATCTTGTGAATGAAAGGGATAATGTATGAGGAGTGTTTGATGGCTCTGAGCCTGTACTCACTGGAATTTAGAAGAATGAGGGAGGATCTCATTGACACCTAGCAAATATTGAAAGGCCTAGACAGAGTAGATGTGGAGAAGATGTTTCCTATAGTTGGGGAGTCTAGGACCAGAGGGCATAGCCTCAGAATAGAAGTAAGTCTCTTTAGAACAGATAAGGAATTTCTTTATCCAGAAGATGGTGAATCTCTGTAATTCATAGCCACAGATGTCTTTGAAGGTCAAGTAATTGGGTATATTTAAACCAAAGTTTGATATGTTCTTGATTAATCAGGGTCTAAAAGGTTATGGGGAGAAGGTAGGAAAATGGAGTTGAGGTAGAGATAATATAGAATGGCAGAGTTGACGATCAGCAGAATGGCCTCTAATGCTGCTCCCATATCTCACCAATCTGAGTTCACCAAGAAAATTAATTAAGGCAGAATGGTAGACATGGTATACATGATTTTTTTTCAAGAAAGTTAAGACATGTCGGGTCCTAGGAGTTTTGACAAACTGAATCCAAAATTGTCTTAGTGATGGGAGGCAGAGAGTAGTGGTAGAGGGTTGTTTTTTCTGAGTCGAGGCCTGTAACCAATGGTAGAGCGCTCTGTCCTCAGTAAGGGCCTTACCTTTGTCCCCCTTTGCCCACACCTCAGCGAGTTCTGCATTCACCATGACACTGAACTCTTCTTCTGTCGGCTCCGTCTTCAGCCTACTTCTTCGGCAAGGACTCTCCCACCCCCCCACTGATGACCCCTTTTCCCGTCTTCAACCCTCCTCCTCTTCATGGACACACCGCTCTGGTCTTCTGGATCTCTTTATTGCTAACTGCCGATGGGACATCAACCGTCTCGACTTCACCACATCTTATTCCTATTCCAACCTCACTCCTTCTGAACGCTCTGCTCTCCACCACTCCCTCCGCACTAATCCTAACCTTACTATAAAACCCGCCGATAAGGGGGGTGCTGTTGTAGTCTGGCGTACTGCCCTCTACCTTGCCGAGGCACAGCGACAACTCGCGGATACCTTCTCCTATTTACCCCTCGATCATGACCCCACTAAGGAGCACCAGGCTATTGTCTCCCACACCATCACCGACTTTATCCGCTCAGGGGATCTCCCATCCACTGCTACCAACCTTATAGTTCCCACACCTCGCACTTCCCGTTTCTACCTCCTACCCAAGATCCACAAACCTGTCTGTCCAGGTAGACCCATTGTCTCAGCTTGCTCCTGCGCCACCGAACTCATTTCTGCATACCTCGACACAGTTTTATCCCTCCTTGTTTAATCCCTTCCCACCTATGTTCGTGACACTTCTCACGCTATGAATTTTTTCAATGATTTTAAGTTCCCTGACCCCCACTGCTTTCTTTATTTCTTTATTTATTTATTTATTTATTTATTTCCCTCTCTTTTTTTCTCCCTCTGTCCCTTTCACTATAACTCCTTGCCTATCCTCTGGGTTTCCCCTCCTTTCTTTCTCCCTAGGCCTCCTGTCCCGTGATCTTTTCCCTTCTCCAGCCTCGTATCCCTTTTGCCAATCAATTTTCCAGCTCTTAGCTCCATCCCTCCCCCTCCTGTCTTCTCCTATCATTTCGGATCTCCCCCTCCCCCTCCTACTTTCAAATCTCTTACTATCTCTTCTTTCAGTTAGTCCTAACCAAGGGTCTCGCCCAAAACGTCAACTATACCTCTTCCTATAGATGCTGCCTGGCCTGCTGCGTTCACCAGCCTTTTGTGTGTGTGTTGCTTGAATTTCCAGCATCTGCAGATTTCCTCATGTTTTGCGTATATCATTCAAACCTTTGTTGTTTGTCATGTATATATAAATAACTTGGATGGGAATGTATATAGTCTGATAATTTTGCTGACGTTACATAGATTGGTGGAATTGGTGGAATTGTTGGTAGCCTGTATGGTTGCCTGAAAATTCGGAAGTATATAATTCAGCTAGAAAGCTGGGCAAAGCAGATGGAATTTAATCCAGACAAGTGAGCTACTGCATTTAGACCATAAGATAATACGATACAGGAGCAAAATTAGGCCATTTGGCCTGTCGAGTCTACTCCACCATTTTATCATGACTGATACAATTTTCCTCTCAGCCCCAACCTCCTGCCTTCTTTTGTATACCTTCATGCCCTGACTAATCAAGAATCTATCAACCTCTACTTTAAATGTACATAAAAACTTGGTCTCCACAGTTGCCTGTGGCAAAGAATTCCACAATTCACCACCGCCTGTCTAAAGAAATTCCTCCTCATCTCCATCCCAAAAGGATGCTCCTCTGTGCTGATGCCATGCCGTCAGGTCTTCGACCTTCCCACCATCAGAAATATCCTCTCCAAATCCACTCTATCAAAGCCTTTCAACATTCAACAGGTTTCAATGCGGTCTCCCCCATTCTTCTGATTTCTAGTGAATACAGGCCCAGAGCCAGAAAGCTGTCCTCATATGACAAGCCATTCAATCCTGGAATCATTTTCATGAACCTCCTTTGAACCCTCTTCAGTTTCGTTGCCCCTTTCTAAGATCAGAAACCCAAAATTGCTCATAATACTCCAAGTGAGGCCTCACCAGTGCTTTATAAAGTCTCAACATTGCATCCTTGCTTTTATATTCCAGTTCTTTTGAAATGAATGCTAATGTTGCATTTGTCTTCCTCACCACAGACTCAACCTGTAAATTATCCTTTAGGGAATCCTGCACAAGGACTCCCAAGTCCCTTTGCACCTCAGCTTTTTGTATTTTCTTTCCATTTAGAAAACAGTCAACCCTTTCACTTCTTCTGTCAAAGTGCATGACCATAAACTTCCTGACACTGTATTCCATCTGCCATTTCTTTGCTCATTCTCCTAATCTGTCTAAGTCCTTCTATAGCCTCTCTACTTCCTGAAAACTACTGCCCCTCCACCTATCCATATTGTCTGCAAACTTTGCAATAAAGTCATCAATTCCATCATCCAAATCCTGATACATAACATAAGATGAATTGGTCCCAGAACAGACCTCTGTAGAACACCACTAGTCACCAGCAGCCAGCCAGAAAAGACCTCATTTATTGCCACTCTTTACCTCTTGCCAATCAACCACTGCTTTATCCATGCTAGAATCTTTCCTGTAATACCATGGGGTTGTAGAAGATTTTCCCTTGAGGAAACCATGCTCTATATGGCCTATTTTATAATTTGCCTCCAACTACCCAGAGACCTCATCCTTAATAATCAACTGCAACATTTTCCCAGCTACTGAGGTCAGACTAACTGGCCTATATTTTCCTTTCTTCTGCCTCTCTCCCTTCTTGAAGAGTGGAGTGATATTTACAATTAGGGTCATTTAGATCCTTTGGAACTGGGGAGACAACAGAAGTTTGTTAAACTACAGAGAGGGTGGGAGGAGGGGCATTTTCTGAAAGGATAAAACTATGATATCCATAGGGATAAGCAGTAAACAAAATGAACTGGTTAATAAATGAATGGAAGCAGACAGAGAGTGAGAATATAGACAAAAGTCTGTAGGAGTACAGAGATACAGAGTGGGAAGATGTACTTGAGACTGGACACATCCAGAGAGAAAATAAGACAGAAATGTTGGGTGAAAACAACAAACCCTGCCCTCATCTTTACTTGGTCAGTCTCTGACTCTTCCCCTTATTTTTTGGATCTCTATCTCAGGTGGTAGGCTTGCTAACAACACGCCTATTCCCACAAATACCTTGACTATGCTTCATTCCGCTCTACCTCCCATGAGGCTCTATTCCAGGGCTAGTGAATCCACTACTCACACTAAAGTTTTGTTGGCACGGCTGCCCCTCGATTCTTTAAATCCACCCCCCATAATAAAAACATACAGAATGATTATTTTAACTACCTAATGAATGATTTTTTTTCCAAAACTCAAGAGCAGTGAGATGTTTTCACAGGAGATGTCTCAGGGCTATCTTGATGCCAGCTAGAAAATTGGAAGAACACGTGATGTTGGATGAGGACCTGGTGTACATATCAGTATTTGGATAGTGAACGGTTACAATAATACTATTTAGAAATGTTGTTATTTTTCAATTATCTTTTTAGAAGCCTAATATTAATAATTTTGAACAGGTTTTCTAAAATGCTACTCCTATTTCAATCTATCTGTATTTTACTTTTATTAATACTGCAGCAGATATTCACTTCCCAGCCACTGAAAGGCTTGCTGCTCAGCTCAGCTTTCTACCACAGCTGCATAACCTTTCCATAGTGTCAGAGTTGTTGATGATAAAGTTAATCTTTTAACAAATATTATTTACTCATCTTTTTGTTGTAAATGAGAACCAGTCTCTAGTTCTTAATGTAAATTGCAAGCAACAATCAGTTTGAAGTTGGAAGCACAGCTTTGCAAAAGTTTCACATGCAAATGATCTCATCTTGTAAAAAATAGTATGAATACCAATCACAGTTTGGGGAAGGTTAGTGACAGAAAGATGGGGTGACAGAAAGAAGAACTGAAATTCATTCCTCAACCTTCATTGTCTGCAATGGACGACTTGTTCGTCTGCAACTCGTTGGTATGTTCTTCGAGTTTGTAAGAACGGTACCTGTTTGAAAATTCTTTGTAGTTTGCAGATCTTTTGAAATTCAGAAATATTTTATAAATTAGAAATTCTGAGTGTTAAATGTATGTTATGAATTTGTCTGAATTTCAATAAGTATCATTAAAACTAACATAACTGTGTTTAAACTATTTCAATAGTCTTGGTAGAGAGGAGGGACCCACCACTCAAATAGTGTGTTTTGGCAGTTAAACCTCACTGAAAGTCTAGAGAAGGACGAGAAAGTGGATGCAGTATAACCTCCCTATAGTGAGAGTATCTGTTGATGTTCAAGTAAAGGAGAGGGCATACAACAAAGCAAAAATTAGTGGGAGGACAGAAGATTAGGAAGATTTTAAAAACCTACAGAGATCAACTAAAATCTATTAGGAGGGAAGAGATGAAATATGAAAGCAAGCTAGCAAACAATATCAAAGTGGATAGTAAAAGCTTTTTCAAATTGGTAAAAAAAAAGAGAGATGAGTGTGGATATAGGGAGGGAGCGTCGACTCAGACCATGAGAGGCCTGAGTGGACACGTGGCCAAGTGGTTAAGGTGTTCGTCTTATGATCTGAAGGTCGCTAGTTCGAGCCTCAGCTGTGGCAGCGTGTTTGTGTCCTTAAGCAAGGCACTTAACCACACATTGCTCTAGTGTCTGTGTGAGGAGTGGTGCCCCACACAGACTTCCAATCTGTGCCTTGTAAGGCATGAAAATGCCCATTGCAGGATATAGGACCGCTGGAAAATGAGGCTGGAGCAATAATAATGGGGGACAAAGAGATGGCAGATGAACTAAATGTGTCTTCACTGTGGAAGACACTAGCAGTGTGCCAGATGTTGAAGGGTGTGAGGGAAGAGAAGTGAGTGCAGTCACTATTACAAGGGGGAAGGTGATCAAAAAGCTGAAAGATCTAAGGTTACACAAGTCACCTGGCCCAGATGAACTGCGCCCTAGGGTTCTGAAAGAAGTAGCAGTAAAGATTGTGGAGGCATTGGTAATGATCTTTCAAAAATCATTGGTGCCAGAGGACTGGAAAATTGCAGCTGTCACTCCACTCTTTAAGAAAGGAGGAAGGCAGCAGAAAGGAAATTATAGACCAGTTACCCTGACCTCAGTGGTTGGGAAGATGTTAGAGTCAATTGTTAAGGATGAGGTGATGTAGTACTGGGTGACACAGGACAAGATAGTACAAAGTCTGATGACACAAAGGTTGGAGGTGTTGTGGATAATGTGGAGGGCTGTCAGAGGTTACAGCGGGACATTGATAGGACGCAAAACTGAGCTGAGAAGTAGTAGATGGAGTTCAACCCAGATAAGTGTGAAGTGGTTCATTTTGGTAGGTCAAATCTGATGGCAGAATACAGTATTAATGGTAAGACTCTTGGCAGTGTGGAGGATCAGAGGGTCCTTGGGGTCCGAGTCCATAGGACGCTTAAAGCAACTGCGCAGGTTGACTCTGTGGTTAAGAAGGCATTCAGTGTATTGGCCTTTGTCAATCGTGGGATTGAGTTTAAGAGCCGAGAGGTAATGTTGCAGCTATATAGGACCCTGGTCAGGCCCCACTTGGAGTACTGTGCTCAGTTCTGGTTGCCTCACTACAGGAAGGATGTGGAAACCATAGAAAGGGTGCAGAGGATATTTACAAGGATGTTGCCTAGATTGGGGAGCATGCCTTATGAAAACAGGTTGAGTGAACTGGGCCTTTTCTCCTTGGAGCGACAGAGGATGAGAGGTGACCTGATAGAGGTGTATAAGATGCTGAGAGGCATTGATCATGTGGATAGTCATAGGCTTTTTCCCAGGGCTGAAATGGTTGCCACAAGAGGACGCAGGTTTAAGGTACTGGGGAGTAGGTACAGAGGAGATGTCAGGGGTAAGTTTTTTACGCAGAGAGTGGTGAGTGCATGGAATGAACTGCTGGCAACGGTGGTGGAGGCGGATACGATAGGGTCTTTTAAGAGACTTTTGGATAGGTACATGGAGCTTAGAAAAATAGAGGGCTATGGGTAACCCTAGCAATTTCTAAGGTAGGGACATGTTCAGCACAACTTTGTGGGCTGAAGGGCCTGTATTGTGCTGTAGGTTTTCTATGTTTCTCTGTTTCCTCAAGGGAAAATTTTGCCTGACAAAGCTGTTGGAATTCTTTGAGGAAATTACAAGTAGGATAGATAAAGGGGATGTAGTGAATGTTGCATATTTGGACTTTCAGAAGATCTTTGACAAGGTGCCACACTTGAGGCTGCTTACCAAGTTAAGAGCTCATGATGTTGCAGGAAAGTTACTGGCATGGTTAGAGCATTGGCTGATTGGTAGTAGGAGGCAGCAAGTGGAAATAAAAGGATTCTTTTCTGGTTGGCTGCCAGTGACTAGTGGTGTTCTGCAGGGGTTGGTGTTGGGACCACTTCTTTTTATGCTGTATATAAATGATTTAGATGATGGAATAGGTGGCTTTGTTGCCAAGTTTGCAGATGATATGAAGATTGGTGGAGGGGCAAGTAGTGTTGAGGAAACAGGTAGGCTGCAGAAAGACTTAAACAGATTAGGAGAGTGGGCACCAAAGTGGCAAATGAAATATATTGTTGGAAAATGTGTGCCCACGCACTTTGGTAGAAGTAATAAATGTACGGACTATTTTCTAAATGGGGAGAAAATCCAAAGATGTGAGATTCAGACAGACCTGGAAGACCTTCTGCAGGACACCCTAAAGGTTAACTTGCAGGTAGAATTGGTGAGGAAGGCAAATGCCATGTTAGCATTCATTTCAAGAGGTCTAGAAAACAAGAGCAGCGATGTGATGCTGAGGCTTTGTAAGGCACTGACGAGGCCTCACCTTGAATATTGTGAACAATTTTGGGCTCCTCATCTAAGAAAATTCGTACTGGCATTGGAGAAGGTTCAGAGGAGGTCCACATGGATGATTCCAGGAATGAAAAGGTTATCATATGAGGAACGTTTGATAGCACTAGGTCTGTACTCATTGAAATTTAGAAGGCTGGGGGGGGCACCTCATTGAAACTTTTCAGATGTTGAAAGGCCTGGACAGAGTAGATGTGAAAAGGATGTTTCCCATGGTGGGATAGACCAGGACAAATGCCTGGACAGAGTATATGTGGAAAGGATGTTTCCCATGGTGGGAGAATCTAGAACAAGAGGGCAAAGCCTCAGGATAGAGGAGCACCTATTTAAAACAGAGATGCCGAGAAATTTCTTTAGCCAGAGTAGCCAGAGAGTCGTGAATTTGTGGAATTTATCACCACAGGCGGCTGTGGAGGCCAGGTCATTGGGTGTATTTAAGGCAGAGATGATAGGTTCTTGATTGGTCGCGGTATCAAAGGTTATGGAGAGAAGGCCAAGGAGTGGGGCAGAGGAGGGGGCATAAGGATTCAGCCATGATTGAATGGTGGAGCAGGCTTGATGGGCCAAATGGCCTAATTCTGCTCCTATGTCTTATGGTCTATAGTCTTATGATATCTATACTGCATAGGGCTTAAAATTCTTTTGCGTTCAGGCATTTGCAGACAGTGAACCCAAAACCATTACAGTAATACACATCAAGCAACACACACGAACGCAGCAGGCCAATCTTCATCAATAGATGCTGCCTGGCCTGCTGCATTCCACCAGCATTTTGTGTGTGTCACTTGAATTTCTAGCATCGGCAGATTTTCTCATGTTTGCAACAGTAATACAAATATCCGGGTTTGTCCTAATCCTTGGTCTAAATAAACTACTGACCTCAGACTGTCAGGATGCACAACCGCCCCTCTCTCTGCATCATCCTCAACACGGGTTTCCCCTGCTGGGCTGTGTGCTGAGCCCAAGGCTGGACATTTTGCTGCCAGGCTACTACACAGCCAAACACCCAAGTAATCACATTGTTAAGCTCGCCAATGGCAAGACAGTTGTGGGGCCCATCACTAACAAGGATTAGCCAGCCTACAGACAAGGTCAAGGCCTAGAGTTAGGTAAATAACCAATGTCAACAAGATTAAGGAGATGGTTGTTGACTCAGGAAAACCTGCACCACTCACACCCCTCTTTATATCAGTGACACAGCAGGGGAAATTGTAGGCAGTTTCACATTCCTGAGAGTACTCATCTCACACTAATTGGAGAGAGTCAGTATAGCTTTATGCATGGTAGATCATGTCTCACAAAACTTATAGAGTTTTTCGAGGAAGTTACACGTAACGCAGTGAACATTGTCTACGTGGACTTCAGCAAGGTATTTGACAAGGTCCCGCGTGGGAGGTTGGTCAGGAAGGTTCAGTCACTTGCCATTCAAGATGAGGTAGTAAATTGGATTAGACATTGGCTTTGTGGAAGTAGCCAGAGAGTGGTAGTAGTGGTTGTCTCTCAGATTGGAGTCCTGTGACTAGTGGAGTGCCACAAGGATCAGTGCTGGGTCCTTTGTTGTTTGTCTATATCAATGATCAGGATGAAGATCTGGTTAACTGGATCAGCAAACTTGCGGATGACACCAGGATTGGGGATATAGTGGGTGGCAAAGCAGTCTGTCAGAGCTTGCAGCAGGATCTGGACCTGCTGGAAAAATGGGCTGAAAAATGGCAAATGGAATTTAATGCAGACAAGTGTGAGGTGTCGCACTTTGGTAGGACCAAACAGGGTAGGTCTTACACAGTGAACGGAAAGGCACTGAGGAATATGGTAGAACAAAGGGATCTGGGAATACAGATCCTTAATTTGTTGAAAGTAGTGGTATAAGGGATTCTTCACTCAAGAGGGTCAGGAGAGTGTGGAATGAGTTGCCGGCACAAGTGGTGCATGCAAGCTCGATGATAACATTTTCGAGAAGTTTGGATAGCAAGGTGGATGGTAAGACAATTGAGTGCTATGGTTCCAGTGCAGGTCGATGGGACTAGGCCAATTAAATCGTTTGGGCTGGACTAGATGGGCTGAAGGGCCTGTTTCTATGCTGTACTTTTCTGTGACTCTCTGAAAGTTCATCAATGCCTCTATTTTCTGAGAGAGCTGGGGACTGTGCAGGTCTGCAGTATATTCACATCCTTCTACAGATGTGCAGTCAAGAGCATCCTAACATGCTGCATCACTGTTTGGTATGGAAACTGTACTGCAGCAGACAGAAAAGCTCTACAAAGGGTAGTTAAAACTTCCTAGTGAATCACCAACACCAGCAAGACAAGGACATAAATACCTGAAAGGTGCTGGAAAAAGGCCAGTAACATCATGAAGGATGCCACCCACCGTGTTTAAAGTCTGTTTGTTCCACTCTCATCAGGGAAGAGGTTATGCAACATCCACACCAGGACCACTACTTTCCTCAAGTGGTCAGGCTAATCAACACCTCCACCCATTAACCCACCCCACCACCTCCTTCTATCACTGCATGCACATCAGCCACTCCTCTCCATAGCCTCTGCTCACCCTTCACACTCCCATGTACTACTGCAATCTGCACTCACATCCACTCTTACACAGTCACTGTCATATTGTAGTTTTATATGTACTGCTGCTACCTGGACGAGTTGCCATTGCCAAGATCCACTCTGTCACTTTATCATTTCCTCTCAGTCATCTTATGTACAGTTACTGCTGCACCTAACATTTCCAACCAGTCTATGTTTATAAGCTAATCTTATATTTATACAGCCACACTCTGTTTCGTAGGACTGCTTTTATATTTACATTTACTTTTATTGTGTTCTTTATTCTTATTGTGTTGTTTTATGTTGCATCAGATCTGGAGTAACAATCATTTTGTTCTCCTTTACACATTCCATAATCAAACATATCTTTGCTTCTCCTCACCTTTAAGTAAATGCAGAGGCTTTTCCATCTGTGACACCCTGGTCCACCCTTCCATTAATGGAAGAACAGCATTCCTATTCTGCCTTGGTGGTCTACAACCCAATGGTATAAACATTGAACATAGAATATAGAACAGGACAGCACAGTGCAGACACTTCAGCTAGTGGTTGGAAGTGAACTGGATGATGGTCATTGCTGGTCTTTGAGGGGTCGAGCAATAGAATGGTGGTGGAAGGGGGAAAAGTTAAATTTCAGTCAGAAGGTTCAATGGTGATTGAGGGATCAGATGATGGATAAGAGACTCTAATTTCAACAAGAAATTATGTGGTCCTGTTGGAGGGCTGAATGCAACAGGAGATTGAAGTACAATATGCATTGTTAGTTATAGTGCAAGTGTTGCAGAAGTCCAAAAATGGTCTGGAAGATATACTTAGATGTCAGCTAACAATCATTTGGGGTTGAGGTGGTAATGTTAGTTGTTCGGTACAGGGTGTGGTAGGTATTCTATATGTAATCAGAGAAAGGGTGTATGATTGAATTGAATAGATGTGGTCGGACGTTTATTGACAAGTTGGAGGAGACAGATTGTAGAAGGTAGGAGTAGACAGCAGGACGAGATAGATTCTGCCCTTCATCAACTTTCTACTGCTACTTACTTAGGTCTGTGAAATTCAGTTACCAATTAAAATTAATCCTGTCAGAAATCTTATTATAGTATTTAATTACAGGAGTTGGTAATCTGTTTCAAGTTCTGCTTACATTTCTGAGGATGTTTCAACCCATCCAATTTTGGTATCAAGCTTCAGCCATTATGTTGGACATAATGATAACTTATTAAGCCAAAGAACACATCAATAGCAAAAAGTTTCGATGTTCAATCAAAGCTTCCTAAATGGATAAACTCCACATGAGCAAAAATGATTGAAATCAGAAACTAAAAGAAGGAATTACATTTTCAGGTACCTCAGTTTGAATAATGTAATGCATATCTATTAATTCTAAAGCTAGGCGGATGTTTCCTGGCCCTGGCAATTCCTCTGATTGTTCTCATTAGTTTCTGTCTGCTTATCTGTATCCATGTTGGAAAATGAATGATAACTCACTTTGTTACAGACTATATTAAACTGTGGTGTGGCATGAGACATATTAGTATTGGGTCTGTCTCCCTCTTTAACTCACTTCTAACACTAATATTTCAGGCCAGTGATTGTGGAGATTCCACACTTTGCAGCCGTACGTGGGAAGGAACGAGAGTTGGTAGTACTGCGGAGTGAAACTGGAGAGATATGGAAGGAGCATCAGTGTGAATATACTGAGGAAGAACTGAATGAAATATTGAATGGGATGGATGAAGGTAACAAACCTGTTGGTTGACAGGGAGTGGTTGAGGGTAAGACATGCGTAAAACAGAAGAAAGGGGCTAAATGGAGCTTTTTCATCAGGTTCTCATGTAATCGTGCAGCATGCCTTGAAGATACATTCAGTTAGCTGGAAGTTGGTCCTCACATTTGCAGTCTTATGTGAATCTGCTTTTGACTTTTATTGTTAATAGATTAAAATAATTTCTAAATTATTAAGCAAGACTAGGCATTGAAACGTTGGGTCATAATGAAGCCAGTATCACTGCTTTGTTTAGTAGAAGATATATTTTGTATCCTTTTGAAAAGCATCAGCACAGATGCTGTGTGAAATGTTGATTAATAACAGAATCCAGTTTTTATTCCCGGTGCCTACAATGTTTTGTATCTTACTGTACTGAGATTTTTGTTGCTTATCTTTCCTTTTTTCCTTTGTTTCATTCTCATGCATCTCCTATTTAGAGACAGATAATCTGTTGTTAACAATTCCTCAGCAGCTTGTCACAGGTCTCCCCACTTTCCATTCTCCATCCTAGTAGAGATAATCCCCTTCTCTCCAACTCTCTTCTATCCGTGCAGTTTAACACTGTTTTAATTTCTAACTTTTTATATTTGTGATTAAAGGTCATCAACCTGAAATTGTAACTTTTTCTCTTCTCACAGATATTGTCTGTGACAATACACCACAGGAAAAGGCCCCTTTGGTCCACAATGTGATGCCAAACTACTTAAGTTATGACACCAAAACCCTTCTGCATCACGTGTTCCATCTGCCATTTTTCCTGCATGTTCATGAGCCTGACTTAATAACCTTAACATTTATATTGTCTCTGCATCCACCACCACCCCTAGCAGTGCATTTCAGGAACCCCCACTCTCTGTGTGAAAGAACTTGCCCCATACATATCACTACAATAGTTCTACAGCAGATACAATCTCACTGGCTCTCCATTCAGTTTTGGATCATATGGACAATAGTAATACTTATTGCTGTTTATTGACTTCAGCACAGTGCTCAGCACTATCATACCCTAATTTCTAATCAAAAATCTCCAAAACCTGGACCTCCCTCTATAACTGGATCCTTGACTTCCTCACTGGGGGATCATAGTCTGTGCCCATTGGAAATAACATCTCCTCCTTACTGACAGTCAACACTGGCACAGCTAAAGGATGCGAGCTTAGCCCACTGCTCTACTCTGTGTGGCTAGGCACAGCTCAACGAGCATCAATGAATTTGCCAACGACACAATTATTGGTAGCATGATTTTAGATGGTGATGAGGAGGTGTACAGGAGGGGCGAGATACATCAGCTGGTTGAGTGGTGTCACAGCAACAACCTTGTACTCAACATCAACAAGATCAAAGAATTGATTGTGGGCTTTAGGAAGGGGAAGTCAAGGGGACACACACTAGTTCTCATTGAGGGATTGGCAGTGGAAAGAGTGATCAGTTTCAAGTTCCTGGGTGTCAACATCTCTGAAGATCTATCCTGGGCTCAACATATTGATGCAATTACAAAGAAACACGGCAGTGGCTATATTTCATTTGGAGAATTGCTATGTCACCAAAGACACTCGTAAATTTCTACAGGTGAACTGTGGAGAAACTGGTTGCATCACTGTTTTTTATGGAGGGACCACTGCATAGGATCGGAAAAAGCTGCAAAAAGTTGTTATCAGCCAGTTCCATCATGGGCACTAGCCTCCCCAGCATCCAGAACACTTCCAAAAGCCTCAAAAATTCAGCATCCATCATTAAGGACCCCCATCTCTCAGGACATTGTCCTCTTCTCGTTGTTTCAGGAACAGATTCTTCCCCTCTATCATCAGGTTTCTGAATGGACATGAACACTACCTCACAATTTCTCTTCCCTCTCCTTTTATTTGTTTAATTTATTTTGATATACATATACCTCTTATGTAATTTATAGTTTTTATTATTATGTATTGCAATAGATTGCTGCCACAAAACAATGAACTTCATGATATATGCCGGTGATATTAACCCTAATTCTGGTTCAAATCTCCTTTGAATATTCCGCCTCTCAACTAAAATGTCCTCTAGTATTAGGTATTTCAATCCTGGGAAAAAGATGCTGGTTGTCTATCGATCTATAATTTTATGAACTTCTCAGGTCTCCTCTCAGCCCGCATTGATCCAGAGTAAACAACCCTCGACTGGGCAATCTCTTCTTGTAGCATGTGCCCTCTAATTTGTGAAAGGAAAATCATGTCTAACGAATCTCATAGAATTTTTTGAGGATGTAATTAGTAGAGTGGATAGGGGAGAACCAGTGGATGTGGTATATTTGGATTTTCAAAAGGCTTTTGACAAGGTCCTACACAGGAGATTAGTGTGCAAACTTAAAGCACACGGTATTGGGGGTAAGGTATTGGTGTGGGTGGAGAATTGGTTAGCAGACAGGAAGCAAAGAGTGGGAATAAACGGGACCTTTTCAGAATGGCAGGCGGTGACTAGTGGGGTACCGCAAGGCTCAGTGCTGGGACCCCAGTTGTTTACAATATATATTAATGACTTGGATGAGGGAATTAAATGCAGCATCTCCAAGTTTGCGGATGACACGAAGCTGGGTGGCAGTGTTAGCAGTGAGGAGGATGCTAAGAGGATGCAGGGTGACTTGGATAGGTTGGGTGAGTGGGCAAACTCATGGCAGATGCAATTTAATGTGGATAAATGTGAAGTTATCCACTTTGGTGGCAAAAATAGGAAAACAGATTATTATCTGAATGGTGGCCGATTAGGAAAAGGGGAGGTGCAACGAGACCTGGGTGTCATTATACACCAGTCATTGAAAGTGGGCATGCAGGTACAGCAGGCGGTGAAAAAGGCGAACGGTATGCTGGCATTTATAGCGAGAGGATTCGAGTACAGGAGCAGGGAGATACTACTGCAGTTGTACAAGGCCTTGGTGAGACCACACCTGGAGTATTGTGTGCAGTTTTGGTCCCCTAATCTGAGGAAAGACATCTTTGCCATAGAGGGAGTACAAAGAAGGTTCACCAGATTGATTCCTGGGATGGCAGGTCTTTCATATGAAGAAAGACTGGATGAACTGGGCTTGTACTCGTTGGAATTTAGAAGATTGAGGGGGGATCTGATAGAAACGTATAAGATCCTAAAGGGATTGGACAGGCTAGATGCGGGAAGATTGTTCCCGATGTTGGGGAGGTCCAGAACGAGGGGTCACAGTTTGAGGATAGAGGGGAAGCCTTTTAGGACCGAGATTAGGAAAAACTTCTTCACACAGAGAGTGGTGAATCTGTGGAATTCTCTGCCACAGCAAACTGTTGAGGCCAGTTCATTGGCTATGTTTAAGAGGGAGTTAGATATGGCCCTTGTGGCTACAGGGGTCAGGGGGTATGGAGGGAAGGCTGGGTTCTGAGTTGGATGATCAGCCATGATCATAATAAATGGCGGTGCAGGCTCGAAGGGCCGAATGGCCTACTCCTGCACCTATTTTCTAAGTTTCTAAGTTTCTAATCCATGCAACACCCCAGTAAGCCTTGAATGCATGGCCTCCACATCCTGTCTATATTGAGGTGACAAGAATTGAATGCAGTACTCAAACACAGCCTAACCAGAGTCTTATAAAGCTGCAACATAAAATTCTGATTCTTGATCTCAATGGTAACTCAACTAATAATGGCAAGTGTGTGTGTATATATATATTAGAATCAAAAACGCTAAAAGTCCCAGAGTATGGCTTACAGAGTACAGAGCAAAGCACCACTAGTCATGGACCTTCAGCAAGAACAAGAATAGGTTCCATTGATCACTATCTTCTGTCTTCTATCGCAAGACAATTCTGAATTCAAATGGTCAACATGCACCTTTTCATTATCATGGGAGGAACTTAAAAAGTACTTTGAAGATGAGGTGCAGACTATTAAAGCAAAATATTTTTGATTTAATGGACTCTACAGAACATTTTGGAATATATTCTGAAAGTATATTTTTGAGTTGGATAGTTGCATATGGCAGACTTCCATAGTTTTTTGGTCATTTTTTTGTTTAAAGAAATCTCAAATCAGTGAAATGCACATTTATGATGAGAATAAATAATTTAAATAGAAAATCACCGATAGCTGTGTTTTTTTACTATTACAGTGCTTGATAGTCCAGAGGAACTTGACAAAAAACGAATTTGCCGTATCATCACCAGGGACTTCCCACAATACTTTGCAGTAGTATCCAGAGTCAGACAGGACAGTAACTTGATTGGGCCAGAAGGAGGTGTGCTGAGCAGCACTGTGGTACCACAGGTTCAAGCTGTCTTCCCTGAAGGAGCTCTAACCAAGAGAATTCGAGTTGGACTCCAGGTGACTGATTTTCAGTGTTTCAACTGATATACTGTACCGAGTAAAATACCCTGCTGGGCATTGTTAATGTGGGATGCTGCAAATCATAATCACTGGTTTATTGGTGAACGACGGTGGGAACTGCATGGCCTCAGTCATAGCAAGTTCTGGGTCTAAAGCCAGGCGTCACCTATTTGCAGCCACCCAGGAGAAAGGCATCGGAGTCGATGCACTCAAGCAGAGTGCTGGATGTGGTATGGCATGGCATCCACGCTGGAGTCAGCGCTGCCTGTCAGTGTTTGCTCCTCAGAAGACAAGTTGTACTGTGTTCAATGGCAGACTGCTGCAACATTCATGGAGTCAGAAACTTGGACTTTTTTTTATTGCGTGTGGCTGTATTTTACTCTGTGTGCTATATGTGATTTGTGCTGTGTATGATGGTTGGTACTGTGTTTTGCATCTTAGTCCTGGAGTAGCACTATTTTGCTTGGCTGTATTGGTGGGTATTCACGTATGGTTGAATGACTATTAAACTGGAAATTGAACTTGATATTTAATAGAATTCATCTATTCAAAGCTATTCCATTTTTTTCTTATTAATATCCAGGCCCAACCCATGCATGTTGAATTAGTTAAGAAAATCCTGGGCAATAAGGCAACCTTTAGCCCAATAGTCACCCTGGAACCAAGAAGAAGAAAATTCCATAAACCCATTACGATGACAATTCCAATTCCAAAATCCTCAACAGAAGGGCTAATGAATGGATATGGTGGAGACACTCCAACTCTTAGGTTACTTTGCAGCATTACAGGTAAGAAATCTGTATTTGATTTTAAATGGTGGCCCAAAATCATTGACTTCTGCTTTGCTTCATGGATGGCAATCTGATTGAATGAGCTATGGGGCCCATTTGAGAACTCGTCTGTTTCAGGTAGCTGGTCAGAACAAGTATAAATCCATCAGTTGAAGTAAATATTTTTTTCTGCATATTGGGTGACAGAGTGGAACGGCTAGTAGAATTGCTATCTCACGTTTCCAGAGACGAGGTTTATCACTAACTTCTGTTGCTGAAATTTACTCATTGTCTTATGGTTGCATGGGTTTCTTCCGGGCTCTCCACTTTCCTCAAGCATGTTAAAGTGTGTGGGTTGGTGGGTTAATGCAGCGGTCTCCAACCACCGGGCCGCGGACCGGTACCGGGCCACGAGGAAGCGATATGATTTGGTCAGCTGCACCTTTCCTCATTCCCTGTCACGGCCACTGATCAGCCATTACGCATGCGAGGTCATGACCTGTGCGTCATCTGTGTCAAGGCGGGAAGGCAATCAACTCCTCGAGCTTGCAAATGACGACGGGCTGAAAAGTATGTTTGACATAACATCTCTGTCGGCATTTTGGATCAAAGTCAAGGCTAAATATCCTGAGATAGCCACGAAAACACTGAAAACGTTGCTTTCATTTCCAACATTTTTCTGCTAAGCGGAGTTTTCTGCAATGAATGCAACGAAAACTAAATTGCGGAATAGACTGGACACAAGGAACCCCCTTCGAGTATCGATGTCTCCCATCACCCCTCGATAGGATGGTGTTGTTGCAGGGAAACAAGCCCAGGGATATTCAGCGATATTGGTGTGTTGCAATGATTTTATATATTCATACGGGGAAACTATGTGCTGTGTGTTTAATATCCAAATATTACTTAAATTGTGATGATGCTATTGACTTACAAGTGACCTATATAACCATATAACAATTACAGCACGGAAACAGGCCACTCGCCCCTTCTAGTCCGTGCCGAACGCTACTTCCACCTCATCCCACCAACCTGCACTCAGCTCATAACCCTCCATTCCTTTCCTGTCCATATACCTATCCAATTTTTCTTTAAACGATCATATCGAACCTGCTTCTGCCACTTCTGCTGGAAGTTCGTTCAACACTTCAAGCTCCCCTGATAATTGACTTATCATTATATCCATGCGAGGAAAATATGCGCTGTGTGTTTAATATTAAATTCGTTAGATAAACCCTTTTAGAAACAAAATTGAGTGTATTACCCACTTATCACCTATATTCCGGTAGTGATTAACACCCACCCTCACGAACAGAATCGCCAAAGCCGATTTGCTTGGGGGGGGGGCAGGGAGGAGGAATCGGCAGGTGACAACGCGCGTGCGCATTGGTGCCCGCGCAAGGCTTCATGGTCATTGTAGTCTTTTGGGTAAACAATGCATTTGACTGCTACTCTTTTTCGTTGGCAACCCTACCCCACCCCCGGTCGGCCAGTCCGCAAGAATATTGTCAATATTAAACCGGTCCGCAGTGCAAAAAAGGTTGGGGACCCCTGGGTTAATGGCCACTGCAAATTGCCCCTTCTGTGTCACATGATGTGCTGGCATTGGGCAGGGTCCAGAGGAGGTTTACAAGGATAATTCCAGGAATGAAGTGGTTATCATATGAGGAACGTTTGATGGCTCTGAGTCTGTACTCGCTGGAATTTGGAAGGATGGGAAGGGGGATCTCATTGAAATCTTTTGAATGTTAAAGGGCCTATTCAGAGTAGATGTGGTAAAGATGTTTTCCATGGTGGGGGAGTTTTGGACAAGAGAGCACAGCCTCAGGATAGAGGGGCGTCCATTTAAAACAAAAACGTAGAGAAATTTCTTTAGCCAAGGGGTGGTGAATTTGTGGAATTTATTGTCACAGGCATCTGTGGAGCTTTTGGATGTATTTAAGGCAGAGATTGATAGCTGCTTGACTGAACATGGCATCGAAGGTTACAGAGAGAAGGCTGGGGAATGGGGCTGAAGAGAGGGTAAAACGATTCATCTATGATTGAATGGCCTAATGGAGCAGACTTGATGAGCCAAATAGAGCAGACTCGATGGGCCAAATGGCCTAATTCTGCTTCTATAAATGATAAAAAAATAAATGGTTGGGGTAGGATTAGTATAAAAATGTATTCTTGATGGTCAGCAAGCAGAGGAGTGTTAGAGAAGGAAACCAGAGTGATTTAGCGTCAAATGAAATGTAGAAATGGAATTGCAAACAAGAGAAAATCTGCAGATGCTGGAAATCTGAGCAACACACACGGGATGCTGGAGGAACTCAGCAGGCTAGGCAGAATCTATGGAAAAAAAGGGTTTCGAGTCAAAACCCTTCGGCAGGACTGGAGAAAAAAAAGCTGAGGAGCAGATTTAAAAGGTGAGGGAGGGGAGAGAGAAACGACAGGTGATAGGTGAAACTTGGAAGGGGAGGGATGAAGCAAAAAGCTAGGAAGTTGATTGGTGAAAGACAGAAGGCCATGGAAGAAAGAAGAAAGGGGGAGGAGCACCAGAGGGAGGCGATGGGCGGGCAATGAGATGACATGAGAGAAGGACTGAAAATCAATTTCTCAGACTTCCAGTAATGCCTAACCGCACCCCCTTCACCATTTCCCATCCCCTTTTCTCTCTCTCTCATGTTATTTCCCCTCACTCCACCTTTAAAATCTACTCCTCAGCTTTTTTTCTCCATTCCTGCCAAAGGATCTCGGCCTGAAATGTCGACTTTATTTTCTTCCATACATGCTGGGAAAATGCTGTGTTCCTCCAGCATTTTGTGTGTGTTGTTAGAAATAGAATAACAGTAAAGAAAGGAGAGATGGAATTTTTTTTAAAAATGAATAAATATTCTTTTTCCTTTTAAAGAGGTTTCCTACCTTCAGCTTAATTTTTACTTTTAACTTCAGCAGCCAGTTTACCTGGTAGTGTTTAGGGTGCTTGTACAGTGCCATTTCTCTTTGGCGAGGGATAATATTGCTTCATCCAGCTCATCAAACTTGTTTTGTTTGATTGTATCCCTGCAATTTCGAGAAGGGCCTAGGTAGTTTAAATGGTTCAGCATGGACTAACTAGGCCAAAGGACCTGTTTCTGTACAGTACTTTTCTAAGACTCTGACTCCAATTTGACTGACAATCCTAATTTCCTCCATAGCATACTCAAAGCAAAAATCAAATCAAATCAAGTGCATGGATGTGTAGGTGGAGCTTAGAAGATAATGGCGCCTAACGGCTACTCCTTTGCTGGCATCTTCTGAACTAGTTCTATTTCTATCTTTAATATTAATTTCTCTATTTTACTGTTTCAGGGTTCTTTTGAAAACCCTGACCTGGAGTTACACGCTGACTTCCGTTCTTTGCAGGAATGGGACCTGCTCTCGGGGTCTCACGATGGCCATTATTCGATATACCAAGGACGCGGTCTAGAAGATTAGCTCGCCTTTGAAGTTTCGAGATTTTGTGGATCTGGAGGCGGGCGGACTCGAGGTCGGTGTCTCTACAAGAAATCGGTGTGTCGTGGGAGACGAAAGATTGAAAGCAGCAAGCTGGCTGCTGGCTGTGCGCCCAGAGACCTGAGTTCTTTGGGCACAGAGCTCGGAAAAAGTGACACAACAGACTTTTAACATTGTAAATCAGCGAGTCGTTTGTTATGCATTCCCTCTCGCTATGAAATAGGGACATATCAGTTTCCCTTATTAGGGGGAGAGAGAGCCTGTGGTATGTCGAATTACCAGGTGAACGAGTAGTCTTTAAGGTACTGCAAGTCTGTGTCTTTATTGATGCTTTGCTGCACGTTTGAGTGCTCGGTGGGGGGCACTGATGCTTTTTTGCTGGTGGGGGAGGGGGTATTGTTGCTTTGCTGCTGCTTATGCATGGTGGGGGGAGCTGGGGGGACTTTGGAGTTCAAATATTTAACTGTCATTCATTCTTTGGGACAATCCTCTGTTTTCATGGATGCTTGCAAAGAAAAAGACTTTCATGATGTATATTGTATACATTTCTCTGACATTAAGTATACTTTGAACCTTTGAAATGAAACGTCATTCCTCTGGGAGTAAGGTACAACACGTTCAAATTAGTGAGGGGGAGAAAAGGACATAGTCATGCAAAAAAAGCACATGAAGTCCAAGACCCTGAGCATCATGTCCCCCACACCCACACCTGCCCAACCTATCAGTAGGTTTCAATAGGTATATTTAATGTCAGAGAAATGTATAGAATGTACATCCTGAAATTCATTTTCTTTGCAGACATCCACGAAAACAGTGGAGTGCCCTAAAGAATGAATGACAGTTAAAATGTTAAAACCTCAAAGCTCCCCCACAACTCCCCTCCCACAAGCAGCAACAAAGCAATGATTTCCCCCACCCCCAGCAGCAAAAAAGCATCGGCGCCCTCCACTGAGCACTCAAGCCTACAGCAAAGCATCAATAAAACAATGACTTGCAGTACCCCAAAGGCTACTCATTCACCTGGTAATTCAACATACCACAGGCTCTCTCTCTCCCTAATAAGGGAAAAAGAGCTGACACTGTTTCACAGTGAGAGGGGAGACATGACAAACAACTCGCTGATTTACGTTATTACAAGTCTGTTGCATTGCTTTTTCAGAGCTCTGCGCTCGGAGACTCGACCCCAGGAAGGTGCAGCTCTCCAGACACACAACCCCACGATACTTCAGTCTGGGGCCCCGCCCATGAATCCACCTGCCTCCAGAGCCACGGAAAACCAGCACCCTGAAGGCACGCTGGTCTTCCAGGCCACGACCTTGGGATAACAAAAAGCGGTTGGTCATGAGGCCCTGAGAGTGGGTCCCATTCCCACAAAGAACCAAAGTCAGAGTTTATCTCCAGGTCAAGGTCTTCAAAAGAACCCCCCACACCCTGAAAAAGGAAAAAAAGAGATATCAAAGATGTTTCCGAAGATGCCAGCAAAGGAGTCACTGTTTTGCGCCATCTTAACTTCGCCCTGCCTTTCTTTTAATAAAACTTGCAAAACATCATACATCTACACTCATTAGAATCTTAGCTTTAGTTTTAGCTTAATAAATATGTGGAGTGTTTAATTCCACTTCTTAATTTACAGAAATAGTACTAAATTAAGAATGGTTTTAGTTATATCATGGCCAAGTTTGCTGACAATACAAAGATAGGTGGAGGGACAGGTAGTTTTGAGGAAGCAGGGAGGCTGCAGAAGGACTTACAGTAGGAGAATGGGCAAAAATAGTGGTAGATGGAATACATTGTAGGGAAGTGTATGGTTGCAATTTCCGTCAAAGGGATCCTGCCACTAAACATACCTTTACCTCCACCCCACTCCACTCCACTCCACTTTCCGCAGGCATCTCTCCCTCCGGCGATTCTCTTGTCCATTTATCCCTCCCCTCTAATCTCCCTCCAGACACATCCCTGCAAGTGGCCTCAGTGCTACACCTGTCCATTCATCTCCACTCAGGGCCCCAAACAGTCCTTCCAGGTGAGGCAACACTTCATCTGCATATCTGCTGGGGTTGTCTGTTGTGTCCGCTGCTCCCAATGCTGCCTGCTCTACATTGGTGAGAACTGTTGGAAAATTGGGGACAGCTTCATCGCACACCTCTGCACCATCCGCCTTAAGTGGAAGTTCCCAGTGGCCAAGCATTTTAAATCCAATTGCCTTTCTTGTTCTGACATGTTGATCCACTGTCTACATTTGTACCAAAATGAGAAACACCTTATCTGGGTACCCTCCAACCTGATGGCATAAACATTGACTTCTTCCTCCTCTGGTGAACAAATTTTTCCGTCTTCCCCACCTCTATTCCCCACTCTGACCTTTCGTTTCTTCTCACCTGCCTGTTAGTTCCCCCTAGGTCCCCTCCTTCCCTTTCTTCTACTTACCACTCTCCTCTCCAGACAGATTCTTTTTTCTCCAGCCCTTGACCTTTCCCACCCACCTGGCTTCACCCATCACCTCTCAGCTAGCCTTTTTCCCCTCTCCCTACCTTTTTATTATGGCGTCTTCCCCCTTCCTTCTCAATCCTCAAGAAAGCTCCTGGTTGGAAACGTTGACTGTTTCCTCTTTTCCATAGATGTTGCCTGACCATAAGACAAAGGAGCAGAATTAGGCCATTCAGCCCATCGAGTCTGCTCTACCATTCTATCATGGCTGACCCCAGATCCCACTCAACCCCATATACCTTCCTTCTCGCCATATCCTTTGATGCCCTGACCGATCAGGAAACAATCAACTTCTTCCTTAAATATACCTACGGACTTGGCCTCCACCACAGTCTGTGGCAGAGCATTTCAAACATTTACCACTTTTTGGCTAAAAAAGTTCCTCCCTACTTCTGTTCTAAAGGTCATCCCTTGATTTTGAGGTGGTGCGCTCTAGTTCTGGATAGCTCCACCAGAGGACACGTCCTTTCCACATCCACCCTATCTAGTTCTTTCAACATCCAGTAGGTTTCAATGAGATTCCCCCCACATTCTTTTAAATTCCAGTGAGTACAGGCCCAAAGCTGCCAAACGCTTCTCATATGTTAACCCCTTCATTCACCTCCTCTGGACTCTCTCCAATGAAAACATATCCTTTCTGAGATATGGGGCACAAAACTGTTGACAATACTCCAAGTGTGGCCTGACCAGTGTCTTATAAAAGCTCAGTATTATTTCCTTGCTTTTATATTCTATTCCCCTTGAAATAAATGCCAGCATTGCATTTGCCTTCTTTACCATAGACTCAACCTGTAAATTAACCTTCTGGGAGTCTTGTACCTCTGATGTTTGAACCTTCTCCCGATTTAGATAACTATCTGCACTGTTGTTCCTTTTACCAAAATGCATTAAACATAGAAACATAGTAAACCTACAGCACAATACAGGCCCTTTGGCCCATAATGCTGTGCCAAACATGTACTTACTTTAGAAATTATCTGAGGTTACCCATAGCCTTCTATTTTTCTAAGCTCCATGTACCTATCCAGGAGTCTCTTAAAAGACCCTATTGTATCCACCTCCACCACAGCCCATTCCACGCACTCACCACTCTCTGCATAAAAAAACTTAGCTCTGACATCCCCTCTGTACCTACTTCCAACCACCTTTAAACCGTGCCCTCTTGTGTTAGCAATTTCAGGCCTGGGAAAAAGCCTGTGACTATCTACATGATTAATGCCTCTCATCAATGCATTTCCCAACACTGTATTCCGTCTGACACAATTTTGCTCATTCTTTCAATTTGTCTAAGTCCTGCTTCAATGGCATTGCTTCCTCAGCACTACCTACCCCTCCACCTATCTTTGTATTATCCACAAACTCTGCCACAAAGCAATCAATTCCATTATCCAAATCACTGACAAGTGAAAGGTAGAGGTTCCAATACTGACCCCTGAGGAACACTGCTAGTCACCAGCAGAAAAGGCCTCCTGGCTGTCAGCCATTCCTCCAGTCATGTCAGTATCTTCCCTGTAATGCCATAGGATTTTATCCTGTTCAGCAGCCTCATGTGTCGCACCTTATCAAAAGCCTTCTGTAAATCCAAGTAAATGACATCTCTTTTGTCCACCCTGCTTGTTACTTCCTCGAAGAACTCCAACAGATTTGTCAGGGAACATTTCCCTTTACAGAAACCATGCTGACTTTGAATTATTTTATCATTAGTCTCCAAGTACCCTTGGAATCTCAAACTCAATAATAGACTCCAATACTTTCCCAACCACTGAGGTTAGGCTAACTGGCCTATAATTTCCTTCCTTTTTGCCTTCTCTTCAATATCTAAGAAGGGATATGCTAGCATTGGAGAGGGTCCAGAGGAGGTTCAGAGAATGAATCCATAAATGCGAGGGTGAACCTATGAGGAATGTTTGATGACTCTGGGCCTGCACTCACTGGAGTTCAGAAGTTTGACCAGGAATCTCTTTGAAACCGATCAGCTAGCGTTCCAGTGACGTCATCGTTCAGAATGGCAGGTTAAATAAACAGCTCCTCCGGAAAAATGCATATTTTGCCCAATTAATCCATCAAATATAAGATCTTTTGAAAATATCTGAATTGATAAGGGGGGCAAGAATGGAGATAAAAAAAGCATCACTGCGGAGCCCATGGAACAGAGAGGTACAGCACGTGGCTCTCCTACATGTGTGCATGGTGGCGAAGCTGACGCTGGGCCTCGTGCAGGTGAAGCGGCAAATATGATGAAGATTCTGGAGGAGATAAGGGAAGTCCAAAAAGATATAAAACAGCAACTAAATGATATAGAGTCAGAGCTCGCCAACGTCAATCAGAAAATAGCGGTGGCAGAGACTCGAATTGAGAAGGTGGAAGACCGCGTGCAAAATGTGGAACAGATACTAAGTAAGATGATAAAAATATTAAATCAACAGGAAAGTGAATTGCTTGACCAGGAGGGAAGATCGCGACGGAAAAATATCAGGATGTATAATGTTCCTGAAGGAGCGGAGGGAGTGTCGATGATAGACTTTGTGGACAAGCTGCTGCAGGACGCGCTGGAGATTCCCCCAACTATGGAGATTGAAATTGAGAGGATGCATCGTTCGCTTGTCCCGCGGCCTCCCGGAGACAGAGAAAGTAAACTGCGCTCGGTAGTACTTAGATTCCTTCAATTCAAGAGCAAGGCGGAGATTCTACAAAGGGCCTGGGGTAAGAAGAAGGTTTTTTGGAACGGGAAGTTCATATACTTCGATCATGATTACCCCCCGGCGGTCCTACAGAAACGGAAGGAATATTCTGAAGCAAAACAAATATTAAAGCAAGAAAAGATTAAATTCCAAACCCCGTACCTACGCTGCTAAACTGAGGGTGTTTTACCAAGAAGAGATAAGACTATATCAGACAGTGGAAGAGGTGACTACAGACGTGAAGAACAGAGGACTGCCAATTAGCGTGGTCAAACCAAGGGAAAGTCTGGCTGAGCAGTTATCCCGACCTGCTTGGGGAAATAGTCAGAGACCCGAGAAAGCAGGGGACGGGAGCAGGAGGAGAGAAGGATATTAGGAAGAGACTGTCAGTTTTCCGAGGGCAGCCCTCACCTCCTCTAGAAGAGCCAGAAGGTTTGGCTAACTTTAAAACTGCTGATAAACTAAACAGAAGCAAAAATAGACAGTGATATACCTATCTCAAGAAATACGTATTATAATGTGGATTTTATATTATTCAATTTTTAAAAATTCATTCATTCATTCCTTTTTGCTCACTTAAATGAAAATATATACATGGGAGGAATACATAGGGAAATAATTTCTGTGTAATGGACATAGATCTTTTTACTTACTTTTATAGGTACTGCTGCGGGGGCCCTCAACTCACAGGTAGGAGGAGCTATCCCCCACAGCTAGACTTTTCTTCTAGCTCAGCCCAGGGTCATCCAGAGACCCCAGCCTTGGAATCACACCTTCGTTACCTTTTTTTTTGTTATTCGCATTTCTTGGCTCTTATTTGTTCAGGGAGTAGATTGATTAAGTTATATTCTGCAAATTTCAATGATATACTAACAAATAAATACACGTGGCTAAGGACGAAGTAAAATTCATTTCTTTTAATGTCAATGGGCTGTTGAATCCAATCAAACGCAGTAAAATTCTATCAAAAATGAAAAAAGAACAAGCCCGTGTAGTATATTTACAGGAAGCTCACTTAAGTGATAATGAGCATGAAAAATTAAAGAGAATGGGCTTCACTAATTTGTTTTTCTCCTCATATAAATCAGGACGTAGAAGAGGAGTTGCTTTTCTCATCTCAAGCAAGCTAAATTTTGAAAAAGTATTCGAAATGGGAAATAACGAGGGCAGATATATTCTGATAAGGGGGAACGTAGATGGAAATCCAGTTACTTTATTGAATATATACGCACCCCCAGGAAGTGATATTAGTTTCTTCCAGAAAATTACTAATATTATGGTAACGGAAACATTATGGTCTCTTGATATGTGGGGGAGACTTAAATTTAGAATTACAACCAAAGTTAGACTCTTCCAATAGAAAAACTTATGAAGCAAAGTCCTTACATAAGAAAGTTAACACTCATTTTGAGGATGTTGGTCTAATTGATATATGGAGGGACCTTTTCCCTGACAGAAGGGATAACACTCATTATTCTGCCCCCCCATTCCGTATATACAAGGATAGACTATTTTGTAACACTTTGAAAAGATAGAGACAAAACAATTACCTGTGGAATTGGAACAATAGATGTAAGTGACCATGCACCTATATATTTATCTTTTGATTTTGACCTACAACCAAAGAATACTGTTTGGAAACTAAATGCAAGTCTACTCAATGATCCCTATTTTAAGGAACAAATTAAAAAAAAAGAAATTGGTCTTTACTTAGAATTCAGTAATAATGGAGAGGTTTCACCTCCCATTCTATGGGATACTCTGAAGGCTGTCTTAAAAGGGAACATTAGAGCGATATCTTCATATAAGAAAAAAATAAGGAATAAGACATTAGAGGAATTACAAAATAAACTGAAGGATCTAGAAAAAAACACAAATTGAGTTTGGCACAGGATACACTGGAGGAAATTTTAAAAATTAGGAATGAAATTAATAGTTTGGCTACACAAGAAATTAGAAAAAAATTAATGTTTCTGAAGCAGAGACACTGGGAAAGTGGATCTAAATTTATGAAAATACTGGCGTGGAAGCTGAAAAAAAATTCAAGAAGTGAAATTCAAGAAGCTTTTGAAATGTTTTACAAAACTCTATATTCCAAAATTCCAGGGGGAAGCATAACCCAAATTGACGCCTTCCTGAATTCTTTAGAGTTACCCATTTTAAGCAAAGAACAAAATAGAAAGATGACTGCTGACATAACTGAAGCTGAACTAAAAACTGCAATTAGTAGGCTTAAATTAAGCAAGTCATCTGGATCAGATGGATATACGGCAGAGTGGTATAAAGAGTTTAGAAGTGAGTTAATTCCTGTTTTAGTCCCCACACTGAACTGGGCCCTAAGAAAGTCGCAAATGCCACCCAGCTAGAAGGAGGCGATAATCTCAGTTATACCGAAAGAAGGCAAGGATAAAATGGAATGTGGGTCATTTAGCCCATTACCTGTTCTTAATGTAGATTATAGAATATTTACCTCCATTATTGTCAAACGATCAGAAGAGTTTTTACTTACACTGATACATAATGATCAGACAGGTTTTATACAACAACGCCAAACAGAAGACAATATACGAGAGGCACTTCATATTATGGATCATATTAAAAAAAATGAAATTGAAGTAATAGTGATAAGTGTGGACGCTGAAAAGGCATTTGATTTGGTTAATTGGAATTTTCTTTACAGAGTTTTACATAGATTTGGTCTACATGACACAATTATTAAAACTATACAGGCACAATACAACAATCCTACTGCCAGGATTAAAATCAATAGATATTTATTTAATAGTTTTACCCTAGAAAGGGGCACAAGACAGGGTTGTGCATGGTCACCATTACTCTTCGCATTATATCTGGAACCATTAGCTCAATACATAAGACAAAATGAAGATATCAGGGGAATTACTATTAAAGGGACAAAGCATAAATTGGCCTGTTACATGGATGACATTTTGATCTATCTAGGGTAACCAACATACTCTTTACCTAAATTGATGCAATCCTTTGAACAATATGGCCAACTATCAGGATACAAGATCAACATAGATAAAACCCAACTACTTTCATATAACTATAGCCCACCAAGAGAAATTGAAAGTAGATATCCTTGGGCATGGCAAACAGAGTCCGTCAAATATTTGGGTATCATTTTGCCAAAAGATTTGGTAAAATTATCAGAATGCAATTATCAGCCTATGTATAAAAAAATTAAGGAAGATATAACAAGATGGAACCTAATTCCTTTTCTTGGTCTCAGTTCAAGGATTGAATCTATTAAAATGAATATACTGCCCAGACGACTATATCTCTTTCAGACCCTACCAATAGAGATTAACCAAAATCAATTCAGTGAATGGAACAAGACGATATCAAGATATATATGGCAAGGTAAAAGGCCTAGGGTCCGTCTCAAAACTTTGCAATTAGCCAAGGAAAAGGGGGGATGGGGCCTCCCTTCTCTTAGAGACTATATTTTGCAGCACAGTTGAGAGCTGTGATATGCTGGTGCAACCTATCATATGGCGCTCAATGGAAAAACATTGAGGAGAGGATACTTTCCATCCCCATACAGGTAATTTTGGCTGATAACAACCTACAAAGTTACATAAATAATATTGACAACCCATGGGTGAAATGGACTCTTAAAATATGGGAAACTATTATCAAAGAATATAAACTAAAGAGAGACATTGCAATTCTTAAATGGTGTGCATATGACTCAGATTTTACACCGAATAAACTGGATGCTAGATTTAAGGACTGGACAGCTAAATGAATATAATGAAGGAAGGAACACTGTTCAGTTTTGAAATACTAAAGAGAAACACTTATTAGAAAAACAAGACTTTTACCAGTATTTACAGATGTGACAGTATGTTAATAGGACAGTTAAACATGTAACCAAGGCAAGTACATGTCTGATAGAGCTATTTAGAAAAGCATATAATTCAGACAACGGTAGTAGAATAACTTCAAGTGTGTATAAAGGTTTGTCAAATCTTAAAACACATTTGACTTCATACATGAGAACAAAATGGGAGAAGGAAGGAGGGATAATAATATGAGGAGGACTGGACAATAATATGGAGGTATCAATGGAAGTGTACCAGTTCACAGAAATGGAGGGAAATCGGGTGGAAAAACTTGATAAGATATTTTATTATACCCTCTCAGAAATCCCATTGTGATAGTAACCCCCCTGTTTGCTGGAGAAATTGTGGAAATCAAAATGCAAGCCATTATCATATTTTCTGGGAATGCCCCGTTATCAAAGACTATTGCAGTGGGATACATAATGCCCTACAAGACATCTTTAAATATGAAATACCCTTAGAGAGCAAGACCATATATTTTGGGTATATACCTCAAGAATGGTTGAAAAGAGATAAATATTTAATGAATGTACTGCTGGTGGCTGATAAAAAGACCCTTACCAGGAAATGGTTATCACAGGAGTGCCCAACTTTAAATGTATGGATGGAAATTACAATGGACATTTACAAAACGGAGAAGATAACAGCATCTGTTAATCATAAGTTGGAACAATTTGATTCATACTGGGAAAAATGGTTTAACTGCATAACACCTCATAAACCTGATTTTATTCTCACAAGTCAATGAATATGTTGTAAAAAAAAGATCACTCCCTACTCTGTACATAGTTTTCTTCTTTCAATTGTTCTTTCTTTCCTCTCCTTTCTATAATTGTATACCTCAGATAAATATTATGTGGAGATTTGTGACAAATATGATTATATGATATATATGTACAGTATCTGAAATACATCCTATGGAAATGTTTGTTTGATGATGAAATTCAATAAAAAATAAATTACAAAAAAAAGAAACCGATCAAATATTGAACATCTTAGAGAGAGTGAACTTGGAGAGGATGTTTCCTATGGTGGGGGCATCTATGACCAGAGGACACAGCCTCAGAGTGCAAGGACATTCAGTTAGAATAGAGATGAGGAAGAATTTCGTTAGCCACAGGGTAGTGAATCTTTGGAACTGATTGCCACAGACATCTGTGAAGGCCAAGTCACTGGGTATTTATTACAGTTCTTAAAGCTCCAGTACTACCACTTAGTATTTCATCAAAACTTAATGTGAATGCAGTCTTAATTTGCATGTTCATGTTTTCTGAAGATCTTCTTGTTTCGTACTAACATTTTGTAGATGTATATAAAACAAACATATTCTGTATTTATTTAGTTTCTATTAGACTGAAAGAACTTCTGAACATTGGAATGACATTTCTTTTGTTTTTGCTTGCTGTCTTTTCAGGAGGAACAACACCAGCACAATGGGAAGATATAACGGGAACAACTCCATTGTCATTTGTCAATGAATGCGTTTCCTTCACAACAAATGTATCAGCTAGGTATGGATCATAGGCAAGATATGAACTGTGCACACCAATAATTTTTCAGGATGCATTTGATTGTAGGAAGCTTCCAAACTGAATTTCAGTTACTCTTTGTGATAGGCTGCAATAAATAGCATGGACACAAGTAAAAGTTTGCAGAAATTTGAATAACTCCAAGAGCTGTGGCAGGTGGAGTTCAGATTGGAGAAATATGAGTCCATATTGGACTTGAGGGATATTTCTTCATATGTTTCATATGGTGAGAATTGAGGAATCAGTGGTGAAATTAGTGAAAGACAGAAAAAAAAATAAAAGCTAATTTGGTAGTTTACAAAGGCTTAGTTAAACGCCTGGATGGATGTCATATTGAGCTCTGAAGTTAGACTCAACTCAGGAGAGGTATACAGCAAAAGTTTGAACTTTGATAAAGGGATTAAACAATGTTTAAGTCAAGCACAGGTTACTATCCCTGAGTACAAGGATGAAGTCTCTATAATATTGGAGTATACAATCATTAAATAATTTGTTGGCATGGATTAAGAGGAACGATTACTTCTTGTAAGATGGTCCAGAACAAGAGAGCATGAAATCATAAGAAATCCTTCCTGGTATGTTATATGGAAACAGTGGTAATCAAGTTCTTTCCCTCAAAAGCTGCTGAGGCCAAGTTCAAAAAAGACTGTCAAATTTACTAAGGTAAGGATAAAAAGGAATGTTGACAGTGACCAACAATGAAAGCTGAGGTACAGTTCTCTAACTGAAAGGTGCTCAGGGCTGTCAAGCTGAATACCCTAATCATAATCATTTACTCCGATGTAATAGAATGCTCTATTTTCCACTGTTACTTGAACAGATAGCAGACAGTGGTAAACCCTGACTGAAATGTCTGTTTTGTTCTGTTTGTATTCAGGTTCTGGCTCATAGACTGTCGGCAGATCCAAGAATCTGTGAACTTCGCCACACAAGTGTATAGAGAGATTATTTGTGTACCATATATGGCCAAGTTTGTAGTTTTTGCCAAATCACTTGATCCAGTTGAGGCACGATTGAGATGTTTCTGCATGACAGATGACAAGGTGGACAAAACATTGGAACAGCAGGAGAATTTCACAGAGGTTGCAAGGAGCAGAGACGTTGAGGTATCAAAACAAAGACTGAAGAGTTTTAATGAGTAGCCAGTTCATTCGAATAATGATGGTGACATCAAAAATTGGCAAAGGGCATGATCCTTCCAAGTTTGCCAGAGAAGGAGCTAAGTCATGACTGCCTTGAGGGAATAGAGAAGGAGGTTGCATTAATGGGTGTAAGACTCTCTGTGTGCAGATTGTCGCTGTTTCCTGAACTGTAGCGAAGTAAAAGGAAGCTCTGCTTGAAAGAATCATTTTGCAAGATCAAACACATGGTGCGGTTTCATTTAAGAAGTATAAAGTTAAATTGTCTTCATTCTTGAACTCAACAGTTTTTCCACAATTTTGACCAGTTCTCCCTGATTTGGAACGAATTTCTATTGTATTTATTTTCGTTGGAGAATATTAGATTAAGGCAACCAGATTATTTTACACTTCCCTTGCTTTTCTATTCTTCCTTTTTTTTTCTACTCCATTTCCTTCTTGTGGGAAATAACACTAATGTATTGGAAATACTTTATTAATGGAGCCATGAATTACTTTTTATTTATTTTAATTTCACCTTACTGTTTCACTAGGTTTTGGAAGGCAAGCCAATTTATGCTGATTGTTTTGGCAACCTTGTACCCCTTACAAAGAGTGGACAGCATCACCTATTCAGTTTCTATGCATTTAAAGAAAATAGACTTGCACTGTTCGTCAAGGTATAGTAACTCATTACTTGTATTAAGAGAATATAGTACTTTAAGATATATTTTCAACTACTTTATTAAAATCTTTCTGAAGTTTGTGTAGATAATATTGCTGAACATTACGTATGCGTATTTCAAAGGTTCAGTAGTTTCATTAGGTCTTAATCTCCACCATCCCAGATAAACTGAAGAACTTCATGTTAAGTCACCCTGTTATAAGTGGTAATAAATTACCATAAATAGACGTGAAGAAAAAGTGTCCATGATTCACTAGTTTCATTCTCTCATCTTTCATAATGGCTCTTATTGTTTTCTTCATATATAAACCAAGCTCAAATTCTGGACTATGTATTAACAGGTACGAGACACAACTCAAGAACCATGTGGACGTTTATCCTTCATAAGAGAACCAAAATCTACAAGAGGTCTTGTGCAGCATGCTATTTGCAACCTAAATATTACACTACCCCTATACAGCAAGGTAAAGAAGCCTTTTCCTCACCCTCCACAAAAATCTATGTATGATTGAATGGTCTAATATTCATAAAACTTAAAGGAGATGGGGGAGATCTTAAGTCAATTTTTTGCATTTGTATTTACTGAAGAGACGGACACTGAGTCTATAGAAGTGAGGCAAAGCAGCATCAATCTCATGGACCCTATACAGATTACAGAGGAAGAGGTGTTTGCTGTCTTGAGGCAAATTAGGGTGGATAAGTCCCGAGGGCCTGACGAGGCATTTCCTCAGACCCTGTGGGAGGCAAGTGCAGAAATTGAAAGGGCACTAGCAAAGCTATTTAAATCATCGTTAGTGACTGGAGGATTGGAGGAGACCTAATGTTGTTCTGCTGTTTAAGAAAGATTCTAAAAACAAGCCAGGAAATTATAGCCTGCTAAGCCTGACATTAGTAGTGGGAAAGTTATCAGAAAGTGTTTTAAGGGACTGGAAATATGAGTATTTGGATAGACATGAACTGATTAGGAATAGTCAGCATGGCTTCGTGCATGATAGGTCATGTGTAACCAACCTTTGTAGAGATTTTTGAGTAACTTTCCAAGAAAGTTGATAAAGGCAAGGCAGTCTATATGGACTTTAGCAAGGTATTTGACAAGGTCCCACATGGGAAGTTGGTCAAGGAGGTAGTAAGTTGGATTAGACATTAGTTTTGTGGGAGAAGCCAGAGATTGGTAGTAGATGATTGTCTCCCTGACTGGAGACCTGTGACTGGAGTACCACAGGGATCAATCCTAGGTCCAGTGTTGTTTGACATCTATATTAATGTGGTTAACTGGATCAACAAATTTACAGTTGACACCATGATTGGGGTGTAGTGAACAGCGAGAACGACTATCAAAGCTTGCAGCATGGGATCTAGACCAGCTGGAATAATGTGCTGAAACATGGCAGATGGAATTGAATGCAGACTAGTGAGAAGTGTAGGACCAGCCAGGGAAGATCTTACACAGAGTACTGAGGAGTGCTGAAGAACAAAGGGATCTGGGGATACAGGTTCACAATTCATTGAAAGTTGCATCACAGGTACTAGGGTCATAAAGAAAGCTTTTGGCACATTAGCCTTTGTAACCCTCAGGTTCGGCCAGCATATGTTTGTCTCGGGGATGACAGCCTCTGGCCCAGCCAAACTGAGAAATCTCGTTTGTGTGGATGCTGCGTGATGTGTTGCCCAGTTACAAATCTGAACCTCAAGATATCAGGCAGTACGCCATATGCAATTAAACGATTGAACTTTATGAATCTTAATCTGACTCTAGGATTAGTAAGGAAAATAAAAAGAAAAAGGGCCTATTTTAATGAAACAGTCGTTAAGTGCACGTTGGAGCTCATGGAATTGTCCATTCGTTCCCCATCGACCTCCTCCGAGTGTCGCTGACCGTCAGACCCTCGCTCCAAGTCCCCTCCGTCCGGCGGTCTACCAACTCTTTCCATTCACGTCTTCTCTCTTCATCTCTTGCTGACAAAAGACCGCAAAATCCCTGCTCCTAGACCCACAATAAAGAAACAACATGCCTCTCATTGGATGGCACACATTCCAAAGGCCCCGTTATCTCTAGTCATAACCCAAACATTGCTGTTACAGAGAAAACATTACCTTAGCAGTGAAACCTTACAGAGAGGCCATTACATTAGCAGTGAATCATCCCCCGAACCAAATTTAGTCACGTCCTCATGACGTTGAGATAATTCGCCAACCCTTCCTGCAAAACACAAAGCCCAATCCAAGTGTAAAAGGCAGTGACATAGCTCTCCAAAACAGTAGGGGTCACACTCTGTTCCCCCGGTGCTACGTAGGCCAACTTATCTGATGGTCTCCTAATTCTCTGAGACCTCCGTACCCCCTCACCTAACTCTTCAGGTTCAGACGCTACTGGGGAGACTTCTGGTCTACCTGACGAGGCCTCACCCGACCTATCACTCATGCCCACCTGCAACCCGGACCCCTCTGTCCTGTTGCCAAGCCCCACTTCGTCCCTTGCAAGGTCCCGCTGCAACCCAGGCTGTTACCCCACTTCACCTGACTGAGAGAAGGGCTGGAAGTCTCTTCCTCAATCAATGGGGAGTTAGCAAAAGGCAGCATATACCACACATCCAGGTCCTCATCCTCCGAATCAGTATCGCTCTCAGGGGAGGGGGCCAGGCTAGCCTTGCCTGTTGGGGGCCCTGCAATCGCCCCACTTTTCTGCAGAGTCCTCTTACTAGGTGTAGGCTCCCAGTCGGGCTCTGGGCTTACCTGCACCTCTGTCCCAGGGGTTTTAGGTGGGTCCAATGAAGAATCTTGACAGGCCCATTCCCATCCTCTGGTTTCACCCAAAAAATTGGTAGGTTTGGCATCTGACTCTCCACCACATAGGGCATAGCTGCCCAGTGGTCAGCCAACTTATATTTCCCAGGTAGCTCCAAATTCCTTTTGAGGACCCAGTGTCCTGGTAGGAGTTGGGAGAACCTCATCTTTTGATCATACCTCCTTTTATTTCATTGATTCTGCTTGGCAGCCACAACCCCAGCTAATTCATAAGCCCTTTTCAACTCTCTTCTCATGTCAGACACATACGTCAGATAAATCTTCGGTGGCTTATTTTGTCAGTCCCAAAACAAAGGTCAATGGGCAACCTCGCCTCGTGCCAAACATCAGATAATCTGGCCCCCCAGTAACTTCATTTCGAGTACAAATGTAATTGTGCACCAGATGTCCAATATGTTGACTCCACCTGCTCTTCTTGCTGATCTCAAGGATCCTGAGCATGTCTAGCAAGGTTCGATTAAACCTCTTGGGCTGGGGATCACCCTGCAGGTTATAGGGTGTGGTCCTCGACTTCTCGACTCCAAGCATGCCCAGTAACTTATGGATGAGTCTGCTGTTGAACTCCCGTCCCTGATGACTATGTATTCACCTGGGAAGGCCATAATAAATGAAATACTTCTCCCAAAACACTTTGGCCACCGTGGATGCCCTCTGGTCTTTAGTAGAGAAAGCCTGTGCATAGCTGGTGTGGTGGTCTGTGATACTTCACTTTATACTTTATACTTTATTGTCGCCAAACAATTGGTACTAGAACGTACAATCATCACAGCGATATTTGATTCTGCGCTTCACACTCCCTGGATTACAAATATTAAATATTAAAGATATTAAAAATAGTTAAAATTAGTAAATATTAAAAATTTAAATTATAAATCATAAATAGAATATAGAAAAATGGGAAGTAAGGTAGTGCAAAAAAACCGAGAGGCAGGTCTGGATATCTGGAGGGTACAGCCCCGATCTGGGTCAGGTGACTAAGACATTTGCCGAGTTGCTGGCATCGGGTTCTATTGACAGAAAATCAATACACATCAGGTCCAGGGGCCCCGCACTCTGCAAGTGTGACAAAGGAGTTGTCCGGGTAGGCAGCATCTTCCGCCGTGTACATCGAATGCACGACTTGCAGTACTGTTCGACCTCCGACTTCATCCGGGGCCAGTAAAACTGGTCTCTGAGCAATCAACAGGTCTTGTCCACCCCCAATTGCCCAGAATCATCATGAAGTCACTTCAACGCAATCCTACAGTACTTCACTGGCAGAACCAGCTGGCAATGCCGAGGTCGGTCCGGGGGTGATGTGACTCGGTACAAGATCTGGTTCTTCAATTCCAACTGAAGCCGTTCTTTCAGTAATGGAGGCACCGACGCATGTTTCGTCTTCTCCGCCTGAGCCATATTTCTCTTTTCGACCGCTGACCAAATGGTACCGATGCTTGGATCATCTTGCTGAGCAGTTGCTACTTCCCCAGAACTGAATTCCAGCAGCTGATTTGTCTTCAGAGCAGTTAGGTTACAGTAAACTTGGGCTATGGTGTCATCAGAAGCCTCAAATGATCCACCGCTCGATCCTGCTCCTCCTTTTTCCTCTACCTTCACGGTGATGGCAAACTGACACATGGCCTTCACCCCGGGGGCAGGAACGCTCTCCCACTCCTCGTCTCTGACCAGTCCCTCATGCATCCGTCGGGACAAAGCATCAGCATCAATGTTCCGGCTCCCCGGCCGGTACTTCAGGCTGAAATCATAGGCAGACAACGCTGCCAACCACCAATTGCCTGTGGCATCCAGTTTCGCCGAGGTCAGGATATAAGTTAGGGGGTTGTTGTCCGTCCTCACCTCAAACTTGGCCCCGAAGAAGTAGTCACTCAGCTTATCCACCACCACCCATTTCAACACCAGAAATTCCAACTTGTGCATGGAATAGTTTTTCTCGGAGGGGCACAGACTCCAGCTGACAAAGACAATGGATCTCAACCCAGTGCCCTGATCCTGATACAGGACGCCCCCTAAACCCTCTCGGCTAGCATCCGTGTGCAGTACATATGGCAACCGGGGGTCCGCAATAGCCAGCACTGGCGCCTGGGTCAGCAGCTCCTTCCATGACTGAAAGGCCTCCTCAGATTTTGCATCCCACCTCAGTCCAAAGGGCTCCAATGGGCTAAGATACTCTCCACCCTCCTGTTCTTTTCTCCCCGCATTCCTTTCTTCCCCAAGGGCGGGTAACCACACAGAAGCTGATTCAATGGGTGACTCACTTTCGCGTAGCCTTTCACGAACCTCCAATAGTAACCACAGAACCCGAGGAACGAGCGCAGAGCGTTCACATTCTGGGGTCTTGGCCAAGTGGTCACTGCCTCTATCTTAGCCGGATTTGTAGCTACTCTGCCCTTGAGACTATGTGTCCAACAGAGCTAACAGACATTTTGCAGAACTGGCACTTGTCCAGAGAAAGTATTAACCCTTCAGCTTTCAGGCGATCAAGCACCTTCAGTAGCCTTGCTTCATGTTCCTCCAATGTGGATCCAAACTCTATGAGGTCATCCAGATACACCAATACCTCAGGTAACTCCACTGTCTTCTCCATAACCCGCTGAAGTGTTACAGGAGCTCCCAATATGCCCTGGGACATCCTTTCGAACTGCAAGAATCCCAGGGGACATATAAAAACTACCTTTCCTTTGTCAGCCTCACTCATGGGGTAATATCCACTCAAGTCCAGCATACTGAACCACTTCGCGCCACTCAGACAGGCCAGCGCATCTTCAATCCTCGGGACCATACACTGATCAGGGACAGTGCGCCTGTTCAGAGTCCTATAATCCACACACATCCGTACCTTCACATTCTTCTTTTGGGCCACTACTATTGGGGACACATAGGGGCTTTGGGACTCAGTGATGATCCCAGCTTCCTCCAACTTACCCAAATGCTGCTGAATGTCTTCCACCTCTGCAGGGGCCAGTATCCGCGTCCTCTCTCTAAATGGAGTGTCCTCGGTCACCCGGATAGTGTGACGCGTGCTCTTGGAACAACCCATATCAAACTCATCAGTGGAAAAGACACCTTCCAGCTTCAACATCTTCTCTACCAACCTCCTCTTCCAATCTGCAGGAACCAAGGAGTCAACTATCAGCAGTCAACTTCCCTCCCCTCTTCCAATAGTTTCTCCCTGGCATGTCTCACAGGGACAGTAGACATTACCATCATCAGGAACAGATGCACCAGGGGCATCCCCTGCCTGAAGGTGGTCTCTCTCTTTGTAGTGTTCCTGACAATCACTGCCATCCTGCTCGCCTGTACAACCAAGGGCTTCTGCAATTCGGGCCTCACCAGTAACCCAGCAGGAAATCCCGACCTCCCCTGTGGTCTTCTGGAGGTCTACTAAGTGGCCCTCAGCCACTCTGGGAAATTTGGGCATCCCCATCACTCTCGCTACTTCCCTGGGCCGTACCACCATTGGCTTCGACTAAAGTCAGTATTCAGCCCAATGCAACCACATACTTCCTCAAAAGCAGCTCGAAATACTGGGTGCATAGACACTGTTCCCAGAAAGCTCTCACCAGCCTTCTCCTTGCAGTCCCCCAGGAGGGGTGTTGGTCCCCACCATAGAAACATAGAAAACCTACAGCACAGTACAGATCCTTCGGCCCACAAAGCTGTGCCGAACATGTCCTTACCTTAGAAATTACTGAGGGTTACCCATAGCCCTCTATTTTTCTGAGTTCCATGTACCTCTCCAGGAGTCTCTTAAAAGACCCTATCATATCTGCAATTGAAATGAAATGCCGTCCTTCTCAATGGGGTCTGGACAAACCAGGGCTGATGTATCAAGGACCTCAGACACTCCCACATCGGCCTTCGAAAACTCCAGCTTCACTGACAAATAAGCGTCGTATGGATAATCACTGGCACTGAGTCCCCAGATCTCCATTACCCTGAATGGTGTCAATGGTAAATGCTTCAGATACTGGTTATAAAATGAACATTACAACAATGTGACCTGCGACCTGGTGTCAAGTATGGCTTTAGCACAAATACCCTCTATCTGTAGCGACGCACTGGAGCATGGTCCCACTGAGCCTTCAGGAATAGGGTCTTTTGCTTTTGGGAGTTCCTTGGTATATTGCTGGAATATTGTTCCCCCCAGAAACACCAGGCCGTTTCCTCACTGAATCTCCTCTAAGTTTTCCCAATGACTCTCTCTGCTTAGGTACCTGGGATAACAGTTTGTTTAGTGACCTCCTCTCCACCACTAACTCAAAAGAGTCCGATTTGTAGCCAAGGATGGATCCAGCCTTTTTGATGAGTTTATTCAGTTTTTTTGCATCACCAGCAGTGATGCTTCAGCCCTAAGATAAAGCCACAAAGAAGGCTTCACTCGTTACGGCAGACTGATAAAAGATCTCCAACATCCTCCTGCACAGATTGAAGGATCTCATCTTCCTTAGAAAATAGAGTTTGCTCATCCTCTCCTTGTAACCAGCTTTCATGTTGGTTTTCCAGTCAAGTCTGTTGTCGAGGTGAACACCCAAGTGTTTGTTCTCCTTCACCGCTGCAACAACTTCTCCCAGAATGTATACAGGACCCGTCTTCTTCCTAAAATCAATCACCATCTCCCTGGTTTTGGCCACATTCAGGTGCAGTATTCTGGGCCTGTATTGACTGGAATTCAGAAGAATGAGGAGTGATCTCATCATAGCCTACTGAATCATGAAAAGTTTTGAATGAGTGGATGTGGAGATGATGATTCCTATGGTGGGAGAGTTTAAGACCGGAGAACACAGCCTCAGAATAGACGGGTGTCCTTTTAGAACGGAGATGAGGAGGAATTTCTTTATCCAGAGAGTGATGAACCTGTGGAATTTGTTGCCACAGGCAGCTGTGGAGGCCAAGTCTTTATGTATGTTTATATTTGATAGATCTTTGGTTGGTCATGGCAGGAAGGGATATGGGGAGAAGGCAGGGGATCAGGGCTGCAAGTGAAAATGGATCAGCCATGAGCAGAGCAGACATAATGGGTGAAATAGGCTAATTCTACTCCTGTGCCTTATGGTCTTATAAAGCTATTGAAGACACACTAAGTCTACATCCTCCTCAAGCAGTCCCATGGTGTGAAATTCCACATGACAAAAAAAATAGTGTTTTTGTTATCTAAATTCTGCAGTTATAACTAGTTTGAGCTAATAGAAATGTAGTATTATTTTTGGAACAAGGTATCAAAGACTGAATTTTTGATCTGCTAGTGTCATCATGGGCAACTGACAAATCTACTGTGTTCTGTTTGTCCCCTTTTAAACAACACAGCTTTCTTAGCTTCCACAACTTAACGTGTTTGCTCTCCCTATACCAACAATTGGTGCAAAGAAGGCAGACTCTTAACCTGACTCTTTATGCTTAAAGTAGATATGCTCACCTTGAATGAAGGTATTGATGTGGATTTAGTTTAAATGGGACATATTCTTTTGCTGATGCAAATTATCAAGGTAAAGGTGAAAATTATAACCACCTAACTAACTGAAATATAGAGGTATAGAGCCTTGATTAAAGTAACACACATCAAAGTTGCTGGTGAACGCAGCAGGCCAGGCAGCATCTCTAGGAAGAGGTACAGTCGGCGTTTCGGGCCGAGACCCTTCGTCAGGAGCCTTGATTAATATAATTTTCAAAATCTTGAATCAAGCATTGTCTCATAAAATAGTCTCTTTGAAAATCCTACAGAAACTAGTGGATACGGCCCACTACATCACGGGTAAAGCAAATCCACCCCCCCCACACACACACACACATGCCATTGAGCACATCTAAATGAAATGTTGTCGCAGGAAAGCAGCATCCATCATCAAGGACCTCCTACAGTCAGGACATGTTGTGCTCTTGCTGTCGCCATCAAGAAACCTCATGACTCACACTACCTAGTTCTGCAATAGTTACTACCCCTCAACCATCAGGCTCTTCAACAACAGGGGATAACTTCACTCATCATTGAAATGTTCCCACAACCTATGGACTTTTCATCACGTTCTAATATTTATTGCTTATTAATTTATTATTATTATTTCTTTCTTTTTGTATTTACACAGTTTGTTGTCTCTTGCACACTTGTTGAACTCCAAAGTTGGTGCGGTCTTTCATTGATTCTATTATAGTTATTATTTTATTCTGGATTTATTGAGTATGATGCCCACAAGAAAATTAATTTCAGGGTATATATGATGACATATATGGACTTTGATAATAAACTTACTTTGAACTTTGAATTCTGATAGGTTGCTCGTGATAGTAAATTGGGTGAGCGAATAATGAAGTATCATTTGACTGGTCTTTTATGTTTCTTCATTGTATCCGCCTGAGAGCACAAACATATAGGGCCTATAAAAAGTATTCACACCCTTGGAAGTTTTCATGTTTTATTGTTTTACAACATTGAATCACAGTGGATTTAATTTGGGTTTTTTTGACACTTTCATGTTAAAGTGAAAACAGATCTCTACAAAGTGATCTAAATTAATTACAAATATAAAACGCAAAATAATTCTTTGCATAAGTATTCAACCCCCCCCCTTTACTATGACACACCAAATCACCATTGGTGCGGCCAATTGGTATCAGAAGTCACATAATTAAATAGTTAAATGGAGATCTGATTTTGGAGACTAGTGTGCAGTCAAGGTGTTACAATTGATTGTAGTAAAAATAAACCTGTATCTGAAAGATCCAACTGCTGGTGAGTTAGTATCCTGCCAAAAACTACACCATGAAGACAAATGAACATTCCAAGCAACTCCACAAAAAGCTTATTGGAAAGCACAAGTCAGGAGATGGATACAAACAAATATCCAAGTCACTTGGAGTACCTTTCAGTGAATTATCAAGAAATGAAAAGAATATGGCACAGCTGTAAATCTGCCTAGAGCAGACCATCCTCAAAAACTGATTGACTGTGCAAGAAGGGGACTAGTGAGGGAAGCCACTAACTCTGGAGGAGTTACAAGCTTCAGTGGCTGAGATGGAAGAGACTGTGCATACAATAACTGTTGCCTGGGTGTTTCACCAGTCACAGCTTTATGTGAGAGTGGCAATGAGAAAGCCACTATTGGAAAACAACTCACGTGAAATCTTAGAAGACATGAGGAGGACTCTGTAGTCAGCTGGAAGAAGGTTCTATGGTTGGTTGAAACCAAAATTAAGCTTTTTGGCCATCAGACTAAATGCTATGTTCAAACACTGCACATCATCAGAAACACTCCATCCCTACCATGAAGCATGGTGGTGGCTGCATCATGCTGTGGGGATGCTTCACTGCAGCAGGCCCTGGAAGGCTTGTGAAGGTAGAGAGTAAAATTAATGCAACAAATTACAGGGAAACCTGGAGGAAACCCTTATATCTGTAAGAGAACATGCGATTTGGGAGAAGATTTGTTTTTCAGCAAGACAATCACCCCAAGCATAAAGCATAATGTCCTGGAGTGGCCAAGTCAAAGTCCAGATCGCAGTCCAATTGAGATTTTGTGGCTGGACTTAAAAAGGGTTGTTCACTTACGATCCCCTTGCAATCTGACAGAGCTTGAGCAGTTCTCTGAAGAAGAATGGGGAAAAATTGCAGTGTCCAGATGTGCAAAGCTGATAGAGACCTATCCACACAGACTCAAGGCTGTAGTTGCTGCCAAAGGTGCATCTACTAAATACTGACTTGAAGGGGATGAATACTTAATCAATCAAATAATTTTTGTTTAATAACTGTAATTAATTTAGATCACTTTGTAGAGAGCTATTTTCACTTTGACACGAAAGAGTCTTTTTCTGTTGATCAGTGTCAAAATAAGCCAAATTAAATCCGCTGTGATTCAATGTTGTAAGACAATAACATGAAAACTTCCAAGGGGAATGAATACTTTTTATCGGCACTGTATCTTGGTCTTGTGTAAAGAATTAAAATGCACCATCTTCAAATATGCATACGAAATATAAATAACTCCATGGTAATCAGAAAGCAAAACCTAGACATAATCAGTGATTGATAATTGACACCATCTATTGATGAGCTGTTTTGATTCCCTCTGGGTAGCCTGATCTATTTCTCCTCTTTCATTGTTGAGAACAGTCTAGGGTTTTATGCTAAACAATTCATTTTCTCTAACATTATTACTTTCATCCATATAGAACAGATTTAATCTTTCTGTATTTCTTTCTGAGATTAACACAGATGCTTGCTTTTGTGCTGTGCTATGGTCCTCTGGAATAATTTCTCGTGCTGTGGAGCTGTCACTCCTCAATGCTGTGCAGTGCTCCTCTGGAATATGCTGACAAGCTGTAACTCGTTATTTCTGTTCTGCTGCAAAGCTCTGATTATTCCATGCTTTCCTCTTATCTTTTTTTTTTGCTTCTTGTCAACTTTGGATGGAAAGGAGTCAGATTCAGATCCGGAGCAAGAGGAAGAGGTAACTTTAACAGTAGAATTCCATTACTAATTATCTGTAAAACTAACCAATATGCTAACAAACACTGAAATTAATTCTAATATGCAGTTTTAATCATTTTACAAATGATATCATTTTATCTCTCCAACTGAATTTCCTTGGTTGTGATGTCTTTTCATTTGGAGATGAATTAGAATTCAATTATCATGAAATAAATCCTACAGTTTCCTGGGCGATCCTGACAGCAAGCTGCATTAAAAAGGCCATAATCATTTCAGAAACCATGAGACCATTACATCTGTATCTTCACTGTTTTCCTGTTCTCTCCTACAGGCATTGATTTACTGCAATGTAATTTGACTGACCGAGTCTCTCCTAAACATCCTATTCAAACAGGTGTTATTCAGTTGTAATCTTTCATTTGATTGTCATAAGCTATTCACAATCCTGTCCTCGTCAAATGCTCATACAGAATCACACTCAGAATCAAAAGCCTTCTTGAACTTATACTTTCCACCCTTAGGTCAGTGAGGTTACTTGTAGTTCAGTCATGCTGAATCAGCTCAAAAATAGAAACTAATATGCTGTCCTGAATCTGAATAATTCAGCTAACCATTAGAAAGACAGGTTAAAAATATCTGGTGAGCCTAGAAGTTCATTCTCAAATCCTACTGATGCATGCCATCCCCGTTTAAAAACTTTCCTCAACAGCTTGATCTTCTATAACATCCTTCAGCTATGGAGTTTAAGTGACTGAAAATTCTGTTCTAATATAATGTCTCTTCATCACTTTGCAATTGAAAATCAAAAATGTCCATCATTTTAAAAAGTAGCTACCATTCCCTATCAATCTGGAACCTCAGCATGGTGTGAATAACTCTGATTTTTGTGCACATTGCTGTTGTGATTTTCTAATTTTCTCCTCATTGTTCACTGTTTGAAATTATCCCTCATGTAAAATCAGCAATAAAAGAATGAAAGGATTAATTAATAATCCTTAATTAAGAGCTTCCCTTACCTTCCTGCCTATCCTTCTGAATTACCTGATATCTTTGGATACTTAATTCTCAATCTTTTCTACCCTGCAACCACGTTTCGGTAATGGCCAGTAAATCATACCCCTTTATACTGATTTGTGTCACAAGTTCACTGTCCTTGTTATGTCTTTCCTTCCCACTTTTTGCTTTCTGCAGGGATCACTCCCTACGCAACTCCATTGTCCATTTGTTCCTCCCCACTGATTTTCCTTTCTGGAATTTATCATTGCAAGTGGAACAAGTGCTACACCTGCACCTACACCTCTTCCTCAGGGCCCTAAACAGTCCTTCCAGGTGAGATGAGACATTGGAGTCATTTACTGTGTTTGGTGCTCCCAATGTGGCCTCCTGTATAAAAGACCATAAGACATAGGAGCAGAATTAGACCATCTGGCCCATCAAGTCTGCTCCGCCATTCAATCATGTCTGATCCTTTTTTCTATCTCCTCCTCAACCCCAGTTCCCGGCCTTCTTCCCGTAAACTTTGCTGCCATGTCCAATCAAGAACCTATCAATCTCTGCCTTAAATACCTGGCCTCCACAGCTGCATGTAGCAATAAATTGCCACAGTGGTGCTCTGCTCTAACTGCCTTTCTCCTGGCATTTGTGGTATTGGTGAGATTCGATGTAGCTTGGGAGACCACTTCCACGAATGTCTGCACTCCATCCGTCAGAAAAAGAGGGCCACCCATTTTAATAGAGAACTCTTGTCTATTCCCCTGACAATTACCACTACATTTCTCTTCTCTCCCCCCTCTTGAATGGCTCCCTGAACTATGGTGCCACAGTTGGGTTACTCATCCTTCCTACAGCCCCCACTCTCATCCACCCAGGGAGCAAGGAGAATTATCTCTTCCCAATAACGTGATTAAAACTGTGCACAGTAGTCCAGGTGCAGTCTAATCAACATCTTGTACAACTGCAACTTAACAGTCCAGCTTCTGTACTCAGTGCCCTTACTGAAGAAAGTCAACATGCTAAATACCTTCTTTGCCACTCTGTCAAACTATGACTTCACTGAAAGTGAAGTATGCACTTTTATTCCTTGTTTCCTCTGTTCTAAGATACTCCCCAGGTCCGTCATTCACTACATAAGTCCTACCCTGGTTTGACTTCCCAAAATCAAAACACTTATAAGACCATAAAGTATAGAAGCAGAATTAGGCCATTTCGCCCATTCAGCCTGCTCCTCCATTTCATCATGCCTAATCCATTTTCCCTCACAGTCCCAATCTCCTGCCTTTGGAGATGTCCTGCCTTGGGGCATATTCCTTCATGCCCTGGCTTAAGAAGAATCTATCAACCTCTGCCTTAAATATATCCAATGACTTAGCATCCACAGCTGCCTACAGCAATGAATTTCACAGAATTATCACTCTCTGGCTAAAGAAATTCCTCTCCACCTCCATTCTAAAAGGACACCCCTCTATTCTGAGTCTGCGTCCTCAGGTCTTAGACTCCTCCACCATAGCAAACAGCTTCTCTACATCCACTCTATCAAGGCATTTCACCATTCTATAGTTTTCATTCTTCTGAATTCCAGTCAGTGCAGGTCCAAAGCAATCAAACACTCTTCATACGATAAGCCTTTCATTCCCAGAATCATCTTTGTGAACCTCTTTTAAACCCTCTCCAATGTAAGAAGATCCTTTCCTAGATAAGGGGCCAAAACTGCTCACAGTACTCCATGAGGCTTTGCCAGTGCTTTATAAAGCCTCACACACACAAAATGCTGGAGGAACTCAGCAGGCCAGACAGAATCTATGGAAAAGTGTAAACAGTCAACATTTCAGATCTCAGCCCACTCTTTTCCATAGATGACACCTGGCCTCATGTGTGGCACCTTGTCAAAGGCCTTCTGAAAATCCCAGTAAACAACATCAAGCGATCTCCTTTGTGTATCCTGCTTGTTATTTCTTCAAAGAATGGCAACAGATTTGTCAGACAAGATTTTCCCTTGAGGAAAACATGTTGACTATGGTCTACTTTATCACGTGCCTCCAAGTACCCTGAAACCACATTCTTAACAATCAACACCACATCTTCCCAACCACTGAAGTCAGAACTGGCCTAGAATTTCTTTTCTTCTGCCTCTCTTCCTTCTTGAAGAGTGGAGTGACATTTGCAATTTTCTATGCCCTCGGAACCATGCCAGAATCAATTGATTCTTGAAAGATCATTGCTAATGCCTCCACAAACTCTTCAGCCACCTCTTTCAGAAGCCTGGACTGTAGACCATCTGGTCCAGGTATCCATCTTCAGACCTTTCAGCTTCCCAAGAACTTTCTTTCTAGTTGCGGTAACTTCATACACTTCATGTCTCTTGTCACCTGGAACTGATGCCTGCTGGTGTCTTCCGCAGTGAAGCCTGATACTAAGTACTTATTCAGTTCACTTGTCATTTTATTGTCTCCCATTATGACCTCTCCAGCAACTTTTTCCGGTGATCCGATATCCACTCTCACCTCTCTTTTACACTTTATGTATCTGAAGAAACTTTTGGTATGCTCTTTAATATTATTGACTGGCTTACTTTTGTATTCCATCCTTATCTTCTTATTGACTTTTTTAGTTGCCTTCTGTTGGTTTTTAAAAGCTTTCCAGTACGCTAATTTCTCATTAATTTTTGCTTTATTATATGCCCTCTCTTTGGCTTTTATGTTGGCTTTGACTTCTCCTGTTAAGTTCTTCGTCTTTGTATATATGTATATATCCTGTGCTTTTCATGTGCTTCCATAAATTCCTGATGCTGATCTGCCGTAATCCCTGTTAGTGTTGTTCTCCTATCAATTCTGGCCAACTCCTCTCTCATGCCTCTGTAACTCTCTTTACTCCACTGTAATACTCATACACTGGACTTTAGAATCTCCTCAAATTGCAGGGCAAATTCCATTATATTATGATCACTTGCCCCAAGGGTAAATTGATTCAAATTGAAAGCCATTTTCCATTCCTCAACCCACTTACCTAGCTTATAAAGAATCCCCCCCCCCATAATTTTTGTCTAACCTGCTTCACTGTCTACAATACCACCTATTTGAAGTTATCATCTGCAAACTTACTTTGCATGAATCAAGGTCTCCTGTACAAGAAACTGCCTTCACCACCACACTCTGCTTTTTCCATCGAGCTTATCATGAATCCAGTTAGTTATCTCTCCTTGGATCCTATGTGATCTAAATCTAACTTTGTAGATGAGCTTGCCATGTGGGACCTTGTTACAGGTATTGCTAAGGTTGACATAGGCAATATCCATTGCCTATCATCATGTATTCTCCTGATTAACTCAGATTTGTAAGACCCTGTTTCCCATGCACAAAGCCATGCTGACTATCCTTCATTATATCTTGTCTATCCAAATATTGATAGATTCTGTTCCTCAGATTCCCTTCCAGTAATGTATTCATGGCTGATGTCAGACTCACTTGCTCCTTGCTGCCTGGCTTGTAATTGTCATGAAGTTATATAGCACCTAAACAGGCCCTTTGGCCTATCTGGGCCATGCTGCCCAATCCAAGCTAGTAGCCAGAATTTGTCATTCTAACCCTTTCCAAAGCCTGTACCTGTCCAACTGTATTTGAAAGTTGTTATTGTGCCTATCTCAATGACTTCTTCTCCAACTCATTCCATTATTATAACACCCTTTGCCCCTCAACTTCCCATTGAATCTTTCCCCTCTCACCTTAAACCTATACACTCTAGTTCCTGATTCCCCAACCCTGGGAAAAAGACTGAGTGCATTCCCCCTCTCTATACTAATGATTTCATACATCTCTATAAGATTGTCTCTCAATCTCCCACCCTCTAAGGATCAAAGTCCTAGCCTGTCCAACCTCTCTCTGTAACTCAGACCCTCAAATCGCAGTAACACCCTTGTAAATACTTTCTGCACTTTTTCCAGTTTAGTAACATCTTTTCCACAGCAGGGCAAGCAAATCTGAACACAATATTTCAAGTGCAGCCTCAATAGCATCATGCACCATGATCTCCTCACCTTTTGTATTCAATACCCTGACTTATGAAGGCCAGCATGCAAAAAGCTTTCTACACCACCCTGCAAACTTGTTTGTGACTCCATGTTCAGACAACCATGTACTTGTACTTCTATTGTACAACATTGCCCAAGGCCCTGCCATTCACTGTGGAAGTCCTACCTGGATTTGGCTTTCCAAAATTCAAGACCTGAATTAAGCTCCATTTGCCATTCCTCAGTCTATTTACTCAGCCGATTAAGATTCCCCTGTAATATTTGATAAACATTCTTCATTGTCCACTCTACCACCCTTTTCAGTATTATCTGCAACGGTGCTCCAAATCATTGATATAATTGAAAAACAACAATGGGCCTAGCACTAATCCTTGACGCATTCCGCTAGTCACTAGCCTCCAGCTGTAGCCAGGAACAGTTTATAAGTTGCATCAGCATCTATCTGTGCTTCGAAGCAATGACTAGTGAAGACAGATAATGCTGCCTTGAACACCTTACCTATCTCTGCTGCCACTTTCAGAGATTCTTGAATTTGTACACTCTGTCCTCAATACCCTTTTAGGACTCCACCAATTACTTTTTACACCCTATCCATTGTAGTCTTCTCAAAGAGTATCAACAAATCAGTATTAATTCCATCTGGCATTCCTCTGTATTTCTTACCAATCTGTAAGACCATAAGATATAGGAGGAGAATTAGGCTATTTGGTTCATTGAACCTGCTCCACCATTTCATCATGGCTGATCCAATTTTCCTCTCTGCCCCAATCTCCTGCCATCACCCCATATCCCTTCGTTACCTGACTAATCAAGAAAGCATCACTGGCTGTGGCAAAGAATTCCACAGATTCACCACTCTCTAACTAAAGAACTTCCTCCTCCTCTGTGTTCTAAAAGGATGCTGCTCTATTCTGAGGCTGTGTCCTCTGCTCTTAGACTCCCCCATCATAGGGAACATCTTCTCCACATCCACTCGGTCAAGACCTTTCACCATTTGATAAATTTCAATGAAGACATCCCTCATTCTTCTGAATTTGAGTGAATACAGGTCCAGAGCCATCAAACGCTCTTCATATAACAAGCCATTCAATCCTAGAATCCTTTTCGTGAACCTGCTTTGACCCCGCTCCAGTTGCAGCACATTTTTTGTACAATACGAGGCCCAAAACTGCTCACAGTACTCCAAGTGAGGTTCCACCAGTGCTTTATAAAGTGTCAACATTATATTCTTGCTTTTATATTCTAGGCCTCCTGAAATGAATGCTAACTTTGTATCTGGCTTCCTTAGGACAGATTCAACCTGCAATTTAACCTTTAGGGAACTCTGCACAAGGACTCCCCAAGTTCTTTTGTACCTCAACAAGATAAGAGCCCTTGGAATGACGGGCAAGTTACATACGTGGATAGGGTGTTGGCTGATTGGCGGGAAACAGAGAGTGGGAATTAAGGGATCCTATTCTGGTTGGCTGCCAGTTACCAGTGGTCCACAGGGGTCCGTGTTGGGGCCGCTTCTTTTTACGTTGTACATCAACGATTTAGATTATGCAATAGATGGCTTTGTGGCTAAGTTTGCTGATGATACGAAGATAGGTGGAGGGGCTGGTAGTGCTGAGGAAATGGAGAGTCTGCAGAGAGACCTGGATAGATTGGAAGAATGGGCAAAGAAGTGGCAAATGAAATACAATGTTGGAAAGTGTATGGTTATGCACTTTGGCAGAAGAAATAAATGGGCAGACTATTATTTAAATGGAGAGAGAATTCAAAGTTCTGAGATGCAATGGGACTTGGGAGTTCTCGTGCAGGATACCCTTAGGGTTAACTTCCAGGTTGAGTCAGTGGTGAAGAAGACCAATGCAATGTTGGCATTCATTTCTAGAGGAATAGAGTATAGGAGCAGGGATGTGATGTTGAGGCTCTATAAGGCACTGGTGAGACCTCACTTGGAGGACTGTGGGCAGTTTTGGTCTCCTTATTTAAGAAAGGATGTGCTGACGTTGGAAAGGGTACAGAGAAGATTCACTAGAATGATTCCAGGAATGAGAGGGTTAACATATGAGGAACGTTTGTCCGCTCTTGGACTGTATTCCTTGGAGTTTAGAAGAATGAGGGGGGACCTCATAGAAACATTTCGAATGTTGAAAGGCATGGACAGAGTGGATGTGGTAAAGTTGTTTCCCATGATGGGGGAGTCTAGTACAAGAGGGCATGACTTAAGGATTGAAGGGCACCCATTCAGAACAGAGATGCAAAGAAATTTTTTTAGCCAGTGGGTGGTGAATCTATGGAATTTGTTGCCACGGGTGGCTGTGGAGGCCAAGTCATTGGGTGTACTTAAGGCAGAGATTGATAGGTGTCTGAGTAGTCAGGGCATCAAAGGTTATGGTGAGAAGGTGGGGGAGTGGGACTAAATGGGAGAATGGATCAGCTCATGATAAAATGGCGGAGCAGACTCGATGGGCCGAATGGCCAACTTCTGTTCCTTTGTCTTATGGTCTCAGATTTCTGTATTTTCTCTCCATTTAGAAAAAAGTCAATCCCTTCTTCTACCAAAGTGCATGACCATACACTTCCCAACACTGTATTCCATTTGCCACTTCTTTGCCCATTCTTCTAATCTGTCTAAGTCCTCCTGTAGCCTCTCTACTTCCTCAAAACCACCTGCCCCTTCATCTGTCTTCTTATCATCTGCAAACTTTGCCAAAAGCCATCAATTCCATCATCCAAATCATTGACATATAACATAAAAAGAATTGGTCCCAGCACAAACCCCTGTGGAACACCACTAGTCACCTGCAGGCACTCAGAAAAGGCTCTCTTTATTCCCACTCTTTACCCCCTGCCAATCAACCACTGCCTTGTCCATGTTAGGATCTTTCCTGACATTTCCTGGCTTGTAGCTTGTTAAGCAGTCTCATGTGTGGCACCTTGTCAAAGGCCTTCTGAATATCCAAGTATGCAACATCAACTGATTCTCCTTTGTCTACCCTGCTTGTTGTTTTTTCAAAGAATTCCAACGGATTTGTCAGGCAAGATTTTCCCTTGAGGAAGCCATTGACTACGGCCTTTTTTATCTTCCAGTTACCCTGAGAACTCATCCTTAATAACCGACTCCAACATTTTCCCAACTTCCGAGGTCAGACTAACTGGTCTATAGTATCCTTCCTTCTGCCTCTCTCCCTTTTTGAAAAGTGGAGTGACGTTTGCACTTCTCCAGCTTTCTGGAACCATCTAGTGATTCTTGAAAAACAATTACTAATGCCTCCACGATCTCTTTGGCAATCTTTTTCAGAACCCTGGACTGTACACCATCTGGTCTAGGTGACTTATCTACCTTCAGACCTTTCAGTTTCCCAAGAACCTTCTCTCTAATAATGGTAACTTCACACACCTCATGACCCATGACACCTGGTACATCCACCATACTGCTAGGTGTATCTTTTTGTATTACATATTAATATTATTGGATTTCTTTCTTTTGTATTCCATCTTTACCTTTGAAATCTTCCTAATCTTCTAACTTCCACTAACTTTTGCTCTAGTATATGTCCTCTCTTTGGCTTTCATGCTGGCTTTGACTTTTCTTGTTAGCCACAGTTCTGTCATCTTTCCTTTAGAACACTACTTCTTCTTTAGGATGTCTATATTCTGTGCCTTCCATATTAGTTCCAGAAATTCCAACCTTAGCTGCAGTGCCGTCATCTTCGCCCATGTACTTTTTCAGTCAACTTCTCTCTCAAGCCGATCTAATTCCAATTATTCCACTGTAATACTGATACATCTGATTTTAGCTTCTCCTTCTCAAATTTCAGGATGAATTCGATAATATTATGATCACATCTCCCCCCCACCCCGCCGGGTTATTTTTCCTTAACTTGCTAATCAATTCCAGTTCAGTGCACAATACTCAATCCAGAATAGCTGATCCCCTAGTGGACTCAACCATAAGCTACTCTAAAAAGCTATTTTGTAGGCACGCTAGAAATTCCCCCTCATAGATTCCAGTACCAGTCTGGTTTTCCCAATCTAGCTGCATATTGAAATCCCGCATGGCTTTTGTAATATTGCCTTTGTGGCATGCATTTTCTGTCTCCCGTTGTACTTTGGTGCTCTCTACACAACTGCCATAATGGCCTTTTTACCTTGGCAGTCCTTTAGCTCTATCCACAATGATTTAACACCTTCCAATCCTGTATCACCTCTTTCTAATGATTGGATTTTATTTTTTACCAACAGAGCAACACCACCCCTTCTGCCTTCCTGCCTGTCCCTTTGATACAATCTGTATCCTTAGACATTAAGCTCTCAGCTATAATGTTCTTTCAGCTATGATTCAGTAATGTCTACAACACCACACCTGCCAATCTGCAATTGTGCTACAAGTTCATCTACCTTATTCCATATATTGTGCTCATTCAAATATAATGCCTTCAGTCCTGTATTCACCTCTTTTGATTTTGTCCACCTTTTGCATTGCGTCACATTCTGTTGACTGCAATTTTGTCCAATCAACAGCCTCTCCTCACATTGCCTCTGTTTGTAAACCAGCTACTACATCTTCAGCACTATCACCTGGCAACATCATCCGACAAAATGGACTATTTTGTGGCTTTGTATAACTACTTAATTTTTAAATGACAGAATGTGATACTGCTGCTGAGAAAAAGTACTGGAAATGTTATTTGTGTTATGTTCTATTCTTGTTGTCTGGTTTTAAATATATTATTTTACATATGCCAAAAAGGTATGCATCTATGTACAATAAAATTGACTGAAGTAATTCTCTGACATTGTTGATAATATTAGCCCTGAGCCATTGGAGAATGTGTTTTGCAGCACAAAGGTCACTGTACCTCAGTGCTTCTGATATGGCCTCCCCTACATTGGTGAGACCTATCATAGATTGGGGGACCGCTTCGTTGAACACCTCCGCTCCATCCACCAGAAGAGGAACTTCTTGGTGGTTAAACATTTTACTTCTGATTCCCATTCCCATTCCGATGTGCTGGTCCATGGCCTCCTCTTGTGCCAAGATGAGGCCACCTTGATGAGCTAGAGGAGCAACACCTTATCTTCCATCTGGGTAGCCTCCAATCTGATGGCATGAATATTGATTCCTTCTGGTAAAAGATTTTCCCCCAACCCCTTCTTCTATTCCACACTCTGACCTTTTACTTCTTCTCACCTGCCTATCAATTCCCCCTGTTTCTCCTCTTCCTTTCCTTTCTCCTATGGTCCACTCTCATCTCCTATCAGATTCTTTCTTGTCCAGCCCTTGACCATTCCCACATACTTGGCTTCACTTATCACCTTCCAGCTAGCCTCCTTCTCTTCCCCCCATCTTTTCATTCTGACATCTTCTTCCTTCCCTCTCAGTCCCTAAGAAGGGCCTTGGCCTGAAACATTGTCTGTTTATTCATTTTCATAGATGCTGCCTGATCTGCTGACTTCCTCCAGCATTTTATGTGTGTTGCTTTGTACTTTCAATTGTTTGGATCTCCATTCAATCAGGGACATCAGGGAATTTGAAATTATAAGGGATTGTGATTAAGGTGGCTTTTTTTTGCCACTCCTTTTCCATTAAGTCATGCTAGCTATCCAAAACAAAACTATTAAAAAGAAAAGACTGTAATTGATGAAGATCATTATGTATTTATTTTGTCCTTTTATTATTTGCAGGTGACTGGAACTCAAGATAAATGTAAGAATAATTTCTGTACGTACAACAAAATTAATAATATCAGGAGAGTATATAATATTTAAAATAATTTAACAACCTGCTATTAATGCTTGTAGATATATCAGTAATTATATTCATATTAATTATATTTAATAATTGTTTAATTGATTAAAACACCAGTATTAACGTATGCTTATGTGGATTAATAACTAAATAATCATCTGAACATCCACTTTCCTTTAACATCCCTTATGGTCCTGCTGTTCCTGTGGCATTATCATAAAATTCTTTCTGTTTTTCACATTAAGTATGAAATTACATGCTCCTTGATGAGCAGAGGGCATGCCTATTCCATGTCTCATATGACATTTTGTTCAATTATCTTTGTGAATTGTTCCAACATCAGAATGGCATCTACTGTGGTGAAGTACAGTTGACATTTTTATACTAAGGACTAAAGCCAAAAATTAAATAGAAATACCTAACAACAACTTATAAATCACTTTGTTGGCATTCCTGGAGGTACCTCAGACTATTAAATATTTTCGTTGTATTGTAGGGTTGCAGTTCTGCACACATGTTGAGTACTCTTAATATCGATAAAAGTTTCCCAAAATTAATTTTGTGGGAAATTTTCTACTGAGTTTATTATTATGGTAATGGTTTTAGTGTAACCATGCATTTACATGGCAAAGCACATAGACCAAAATAATGCCAAGGTGTGTTAAAGTTACCAATGATCTGGAACCTGCCTTGGTTATTCCACAGGAAATCTAACAATCAGAAAATACTGCAATTTGTAAAATTGTTCAAATTTTTTAAAATTTCAGACACTAGTTCTGAAAAATTTCTGGTATTGGTGAAAGCAAAACCACGCTGGTTATATGGAGCAAGAATGTATCCAGGAAACTTTCCTAAGTAGTGCATCAATGACCTACTAGAGAGGGAGCAACACTCAACCTCCTCTTGGGAAACAAAGCAAGACAGGTGTTTAATTGTCATTGAGGGAGCAACTTTGAGACCAATGACAAGATTCTATTAGTTTTAATGTAGGTATGGAAAAAAGTGGAGTTGGCCCAGATACTAAAGCCTTAAATTGAGGCAACACTAATTTTGATGGCTTTCATCAATATTTAGGAAAGGTTAAGATAAAGGAACTTGCAGCAAGTGGAGACTTTTTAAAAGAAAACATGAATTCAGGACCAACATATTTCTGCAGGAGTGAAGGACAAGATTGATAGAATTAGGGAACCCTTGTTAACAAAGGATTTTGATGGTATGGTGAGGAAAAAGAACAAAATAAGGGAGGAGTGGGAATGGGAATCCTTGGCAAAAAAGTTAAAGGAAAATCCTAAAAGATTCTGTATTAAGATCAAAAGAGTTACAAAGAAAAGAATAGGATAAGACGTGAGAGAATAGGACCAATCAAGTGTGACAGTGGAAAAGTGTATAGGGAACCGGAGGAGATAGTAGAGGTACCTAATGAACACTTTGCTTCAGTATTCACTATGGAAAAGGATCTTGGCAATTGTAGGGATGACTTACAGTGGACTGAAAAGCTTGAGCATACAGATATTAAGAAAGAGGATGTGCTGGAGCTTTTGGAAAGCATCAAGTTGGATAAGTCACCAGGACCGGAGGAGATGTACCCCAGGCTACTGTGGGAGGCGAAGGAGGAGATTGCTGAGCCTCTGGCGATGATCTTTGCATCATCAATGGGGATGGGAGAGGTTCCAGAGGATTGGAGTGTTGCAGATGTTGATCCCTTATTCAAGAAAGGGAGTAGAGATAGCCAAGGAAATTATAGACCAGTGAGTCTTACTTCAGTGTTTGGTAAATTGATGAAGAGATCCTGAGAGGCAGGATTTATGAACATTTTAGAGAGGCATAATATGATTAGGAATAGTCTGCGTGGCTTTGTCAAAGGCAGATCGTGCCTTATGAGCCTGATTGAATTTTTTGAGAATGTGACTAAACAGGTTGATGAAGATGTAGCATATATGGATTTCAGCAAGGTATTTGATAAGGTAACCCATGCAAGGTTTATTGAGAAAGTATGGAGGCATGGGACCCAAGGGGATCTTGCTTTGTGGATCCAGAATTGGCTTGCCCACAGAAGGCAAAGAGTGATTGTAGACGGGTCATATTCTGCATGGAGGTTGGTGACCAGTGGTGTGCCTCAGGGATCTGTTCTGGGACTCCTTCTCTTCGTGATTTTTTTGTGGATAGTGTGGAGGCCTATCAGAGGTTACAGCGGTACATCGATAGGATGCAAAACTGGGCTGAGAAGTGACAGATGGAGTTCAACCCAGATAAGTATGAGGTGGTTCATTTTGGTAGATCAAATATGATGGCAGAATATAGTATTAATGGTAAGACTCTTGGCAGTGTGGAGGATCAGAGGGATCTTGGGGCCCAAGTCCATAGGACACTTAAAGCTGCTGCACAGGTTGACTCTGTGGTTAAGAAGGCATACGGTGCATTGGCATTCATCTACCGTGGGATTGAGTTTAAGAGCTGAGAGGTTATACAGGACCCTGGTCAGACCCAACTTGGAGTACTGTGCTCAGTTCTGGACACCTCACTGGAGAAAGGATGTGGAAACTATAGAAAGGGTGCAGAGGAGATTTACAAGGATGTTGCCTGGATTGGGGAGAATGCCTAATGAGAATAGGTTGAGTGAACTTGGCCTTTTCTTCTTGGAGCGGCAGAGGATGAGAGGTGACCTGATTGAGGTGTACAAGATAATGAGAGGTATTGATTGAGTGGAAAGTCAGAGGCTTTTTCCCAGGGTTGAAATGGCTAACACAAGAGGGCACAGTTTTAAGGTGCTTGGAAGTAGGTACAGAGGAGATGTCTGAGGTTAGTTTTTTACGCAGAGAGTGGTGAGTGCGTGGAATGGGCTGCCAGCAATGGTGGTGGAGGCGGATACGATAGGGTCTTTTAAGAGACTCCTGGACAGATACATTGAGTTTAGAAAAATAGAGGGCTATGGGTAACCCTAGGTAATTTCTAAGGTAAGTACATGTTCGGCACAGCTTTGTGGGCCAAAGGACCTGTATTATGTTGTAGGTTTTCCATGTTTCTATGAGTTATACTTTTACTCTGAGGGAAAAGGAGAAAGTCAAAAGATAAAACTCATAGAATAGTACAGCACAGTACAGGCCCTTCGGCCCACAATGTTGTGCCGACCCTCAAACCCTGCCTCCCAAATAAGCCCCCACCTTAGATTCCTCCATATACCTGTCTAGTAGTCTCTTAAACTTCACTAGTGTATCTGCCTCCACCACTGACTCAGGCAGTGCATTCCACGCACCAACCACTCTCTGAGTAAAAAACCTTCCTCTAATATCCCCCTTGAACTTCCCACCCCTTACCTTAAAGCCATGTCCTCTTGTATTGAGCAGTGGTGCCCTGGGGAAGAGGCGCTGGTTATCCACTCTATCTATTCCTCTTATTATCTTGTACACCTCTATCATGTCTCCTCTCATCCTCCTTCTCTCCAAAGAGTAAAGCCCTAGCTCCCTTAATCTCTGATCATAATGCATACTTTCTAAACCAGGCTGCATCCTGGTAAATCTCATCTGTATCCTTTCCAATGCTTCCATATCCTTCCTATAGTGAGGTGACCAGAACTGGACACAATACTCCAAGTGCGGCCTAACCAGAGTTTTATAGAGCTGCATCATTACATCGCGACTCTTAAACTCTATCCCTCGACTTATGAAAGCTAACACCCCATAAGCTTTCTTAAGTACCCTATCCACCTGTGAGGCAAGACAGCAAGAGTTATGAAATTAAATTAAAAACAAAAAAAAATGGAAATGAAATTTAACATCTGACTTGCAGTTATGAAATTGCTGGAAGAATCCATAGTAAAATAGGCAACCAACAGAGGAAAACTTGATGGACACCTTTTAAATGAGGGTGCCTTTGATCCAATTTTTTGGGTCAAAGTTAAATGAACAATACACATACCATTAATATTGCTCATCAAAAAGGTTTTTATCTCACACAACAATTCATTTCTGTCAAGGTAAACCACAATTTTCCAAAGGATTTTATTTCTGTTCTATGGCATCATCTTTGAAGTATATGGCAGTTAGGTGCATAAAAATTAGATCGGCTTCATTCAACAATTGAGAGGAGTCTGCTGAATTACAGTGGTCCTTTTCCTTAATTTCTTTTGGTGGGTAGTATTTGTTGTACTGAAATATAAAGCTGAAGGAAAAAAAATGCTCCCCCAAATGCAGTGTAGTGTAAGTTCAGCTCGTTTCAGCTTGTCAATATAAATTCAGCCAAGATATTTTGAACAAAAAATTATTTGCTAATATTAAATTAACCACTAGACATTCCAGAACATACAATAAACCCTGAAATAAATTTCCTCATAAATCTTTCTTAAATTTGAAAGAAGATTTGACCAGCCCATTTGTTTTGCCCTCATATGTGGGAAATATTATGTTGGATTTTATTGTTATGTTTAATTGAAATTGCCATTTCTGGGAAACATATTTCAAATAGCCAACATCAACCACTGTTCTTCACCACATTGCCACATAACTTTTAAAAATGTCCTTGTTATTTACTGCATGCATATGGTTGTATGCCTCATGCTGTCCTGTTTAGTTTTGCATGGAAATAACTTGGCTTAAACTTTCTGTGTGTTTGTGTGAGTGTTGCAAAATTTTAATTTTGCTCTATCCACCATATTTTGCTTTCTGACTTTCATCAACTGGTTACATTTTTTGATTTCTTTCAGTAGATTATATTTTGGTTTATCCTGTTTTATTGATTTTGTTTATTTGCAAAAGTGTTTATTTTTTGTTTAGTTGTCAGAACAACTAGGATGTTCCAAGGAAAGGATCTTACTTAATTTAAGTAGCTTTTTCTTTACACTATGTGCATTAGGTTTGAGATTCTTCTTGTTGAAATGCCGGTTTGCAGCTGGTTCAATTAATGTGCTGTTTAATATGGTTTTTTTAGTTCTAGTTCCTAAAAAAAAAGCTCTTGTTTAAAATTAATTTTTTTTAAATGGAGGGCAACAAATGTTGTTCTGACAGTTTGCTAGTACTGGCTTTCTTTAAGAGGAAATCAGCTTTCTGTGGTTTCTGACCTTTTTTTCTTTAGACATGAATCTGTTACATTTAAACAATCTTGAGATGCCTATCTCTGTGCGAATCCACTGCTCCTATTTATTTCAGTTTATTAATTTGGTGGTATCTTGGTTAATTCAATTTGCTGTTGCTTTGGTACGTGGTGTGGATGTGTTCTGGTGAAAATAAAGCAAGTTATTTCCTGCCTGTTATTTCCCAATTTTGAGTTGGCTTTGCTTCGTAATTGTACCCACCTGCAGACCCTCTGAAGACCCATTCATCATTCAAAAATCCATTTCTTATTTTGACCCATCCCTTCAGCATCTGTAATGTGTCACCACAATTACATTTTCCAATTTCTGTTTCTTGAATCCCATTTGTAAAAATTGAAACATTTAAAGATGAAGAGGAGGAGACTGTAACTACTGAGATTTCTTCAGCCATAAAAACACACCTTGTCCATGATGTCCCTGTGCTGGCAAGCCCAGACTTGCTTTCAGATGTATCTGAAATGAAACAAGATTTAATCAAGGTGACTAAAATTTTAAAAACAGACTCAACAGCAGGAAGTAAAGGAAGCCCCATTGAGGTAAAAGAATTAGCAAAGGTTGCGGAAGATGAACCAGGTGAGCCATTTGAAATTGTAGAAAAAGTGAAAGAAGACTTGGAAAAAGTGAGTGAGATTTTAAGAAGTGGAACATATATAGGTGAAGAATCTATACAAGAAACCTTTGGTACTATAAGAAGTGAAAAACTAGAAGAAAACTGGGTTATTATCAGCGATGAAGAAATAGAAGAAGTTAAACGAGAAGTACCAGCAGAGGTCTATGAAGCTCCGTTTGTGGAGCACCGGATTGATAGAGGACCTGTTGAGAAAGTTGTGAAAGACATGAGTGGAATGTTGGGCTATTTAGAAACTGACTTGGATACGTATTTAAACCAGGTAGCAACAAAACCTTTAGCCACCTGCCAAATGGATATTGTCCAAGAAAGATTTGATGCAACATATATTACCAAAGATTCTAAAAGAGAAACAGAGCAGACGATTTCCAAACCTTCAAGCTGTATGGATCTTGAAGAACATAAAGTGTCACAGAATGCAAAAGACCAAAGTAAATTTGATATGGGAAAGGTAAAACCAGTATTTCAGAGATTCAAGGCAGAAAGCACTACAGTGTGTTTTAAGGATCCTGCATTTCAGGTCCCAACTACAGAAACTGAGAACGAGGCTAGAGACGTGCAACAGAATACTTGTGCTGAATCTGGTTCCACCAAGGAAGAAGTAACATTGGTGCCTCCAAGTGCTGCAGAATCTACCTCACCTGTGGTAGAAGAGACTCCCATTGGTTCTATAAAAGAGAAGGTCAAAGCTCTTCAGAAGCGTGTGGAAGCTGAAAAAGGACAAAGGGAACAAGCAAAGTCTGTGGTAAGGGAAGAAATTTTCATTAAACGAGTTACTTCCAAAGAGACTCCTGCTTCTGCTTCTGCTTCTGCTGTTACAGAAAGGCTTGAAGAAACCATGTCAGTGCGTGAACTGATGAAAGCATTTCAGTTAGGACAAGATCCATCTAAGAAGATGACTCGACTTTTTCAACATTCATCTGATGTTTCAGAAGCAGAAAAACGATCTTTGGAAGAATTTAAAAAAATAGATGCATGTATAGAAAAAGAACATCAACAAAATTTACCTCCCCTTAGAGCTGGCAAAGAAAAAGCAGATAACGTAGAGCTTTCAAGGCAAGTTCAGTCACAAGTGCTTTCACAGGATGCATTACACAGAGATTACAATGGAATAGCACCAATTAGTGCAATTTCACAAGGCACAAAGGAAATTGTTAGAGAAAGGAAAAGGATACCATCATGCAAAGATAAGAAGGTACTCACAATTGACAAATATGATGCTACTTCTGAAACATTAGAAAACTCTGAATCAGTTTTTACTGAAGACCATGAAAAACAAAGTGAAACTCATAGCAGTAGAATAACAGTGACTAGTGATTTACAGATCAGTCCAGACAGGAAGACATCCACTGATTTCACCGATGTTATTAAAGAGGAGTTAGAAGATAATGACAAATATCAGCAATTTAGGAAAAAATCAGATACACCAGATGCCGAACTTTACCTTGAACAGGTAGTTACAAGCCCAGTTCACCAAGATCTGAATATTAGTTTTCCACCAGATTATGTGAAAGATGAATTTACACCAGATATAACTTTACAAAATGGTGCCCTTGATGACAGTTCTGAAAGCCTAAAACATGAAGGCATTGCTGACTCTCCAAGTTTTAGCTTAGGTGATGGTACTCCTCAAATTAGTTCAGAGGAGAGTTACAAACATGAAGGTCTTGCAGAGACACCTGAGACAAGCCCTGAAAGTTTCTCCCTTTCACCAAAGAAAAGTGATCAGGAACCATCAGAAAGGCAAGATGCTGGAAATGCTGTCAGAATAGATAGTGGGGACCAAAGCTTTGAGAAAAATACAGCTTCTGCACAATATGAAAATATAGTCTCAACTGATGCAATTACTGAAGTAAAGGTAACAAAAGAATCTTTAGATGCCACCAATACGGAGATAACTGTAGATTCTGGTTGTGTAGATTATGATGAATTGCAATTGGCAGAAGTAACTGAAGCCACATCTCTCTTAGATGATGTGGATGAGCAGACCACAAGTGAATCTGTCTCTGCCCTTAAAGCTGCAGATGATACGAGTGAAAAGGATGCTTTTATCCAGGAAGAACCAGAATCTTTGTCTCTTTATGATGTTCATGATGTTTCTCTGGACAGTAGATCCAAAGGCAAGGATGGTGACGTTTCTGTTTCGGTGTCAGATAGAGAAGTAGTACAATTATTAGCTCCAGATATTTCAGTTAAAGAAAAGGACCAAAACAGTGCTTTGCCAGTTGTAACCTCAGTTTCACCAGAGGGCACAGCAAGAAATCAACTGTTAGATTTATGTCTAACTGGAGTTTCACTTGATGCTGATACTCTTAGTCCTACGGCAGATGAATCTATGATCAGCCATAAAGATTCTCTAGAAGGTAGTCCCACACAGGATGATATTGATACAACTTCGCACAAATCCCCAGATTCACTCGAGCCAAGCCCTATCAAAGAATCACCATGTCCAGATTCTCTTGAAAGTAGCCCTGTGGAGCAGAAGTTAAGTACAGCAATTTCTGTGGCACAGAGAAGTGAAAAAATAGCTTCCATTGAGAAAAAAAATGAAAGAATGGATATTCCTTTGGAATCCACATCTGCCAGGAGTAGAGTTTTCAGAGACATGCAGGGAGAAGGACCCGTAAGTAGAGAAGCAAGGAAACTTTTGTCACCTGATGGAAGTGCAGAGGAAGATAGTTTGGACCAAATCTCTCAAATGGAAAGTTCAGGAAAGAGCCCTCTTTCACCTGAAACTCCAAGCTCTGAGGAGATCAGTTATGAAGTCACACCTAAAACCCCTGACACACATATATTATCAGTTGCTGAGAAGCCAATTGTGATTCCTGAAATCCAAGAGGAAATTGATGATGATTCCCCAGACAGTGAATCAAAGAAAAGATTTACACCAGAAGAGGAGATGTTTAAAATGGCAGCCAAAATTAAAACATTTGATGAACTAGAAGAGGATGCTAGATTAAAACGTGAAGGTAAAAAGGAACAGAGGCTTTCTGATATGTCTCCACCCTCTGTAATAACCAATGTAGAAGAAACCGAAGTTATATTCATATCTCATGCTGAACGTAGAAAGAGCTCCTCCTCTTCGGAAAGTGAGCCAGATTTGACTCAGCTAAGCAAAGAGGTTAGAAGTGGACTGCTTCTGGAGCCAGTCATTCGAGTTGAACCTGCATCTCCACTCTACCCAGGTTCTAGCCCTGAAGATGCAGAATTTCTTCCTATAATGGGCAAAAAATATACCTTTAAGATAATAGATCATGAAAAAGAATCAAGTGAACAAATAGCTGAAGGTGATAATGGAATAGACTTAACAAATAACAACAGAAGCATGAACAAAGATTGTGCAGTGCCTGATGTTAATGCAACTGTTAAAATTCATCATTCTTCCACAGCCTCTGGAAAGTCCATTGAAGAGCCTGTTTCTTCAGAGGCATCACATTTCATGCCTGAAATACAAGAATATGATACTCTAACTGAGGAAGATGTTCAACGCCTTGACCAGGCGGCAGAAAAACGAGATGAGCTGTGGGTGGACAGCAGATCTGAAGAATATAAAGCAAAACCATATGACCAAAAGCAACAGGGCCAGGAGGCAACTGTAGAAATAAAAGCATCAGCTGTAATTGATGGTTCAGAGTATAAAGCAGCTCCAACTGATGAATCCACATTGCAGGACATGTTCTCAGGCCAAGAAGCTGAAGGACAACTAAGCAAAATAATAATAACTAAAACAGAGGCTGATCTTGACTCTTGGAATACAATAAGAGAAGATGATGAGATATTTGCAGCTCGCCTTAAAGAGGAAGAGCAGAAAATATTTGGCCTAATGGTCGACAAACTATCTCGTGGTACAACTCCTGATACCACACCAGCAAGAACACCAACTGAGGATGGTACACCAACCAATGAACAAAACCCATTTCTTTTCCAAGAGGGAAAATTATTTGAAATGACCAGAAGTGGTGCTATTGATATGAGCAAAAGGAACTATGGAGATGACGGCTTCCATTTTTTCCAAATTGGAGAAAATCAGAATACTGAGACTTTAATAGAAGCATCAAAAATGGAGGGAACTGAGGAAGAGGTGACATCTCTTGAAACTGAGTCCACACCTGACGGATTACCTATCCAATCTCAGACTGAGATACAATATGGTTCATTATCAGATTCACCACCTACTATCAACTCAAGTTTTCAATCTACAGCAGAGTTAAATTGCACTGATGAACAATTAGCCACAAAAAATGAACAAAAATCAAGAATTCCAATCAAAATGGGCATTTCTGCATCCACCAAAACGTCAAAGAAAGACCCTGCTATGCCTGAAGTGGCCGAAGTAAAACCTTTCCAATTAGATGATGAGGTGAATTTAGCTACTCCTGAGTCATCAACAAATAATGTCCAGTTAGACTTTTCTACAGTGACCCAGACCATTTCCTCACAGCAGGCTATAAAGAGTGGTGAAGATTCATCAGACTCATCACCTGAAGAACAGCGTTCAGTTATTGAAATTCCTACTGCAGCTATTCAACAAACTCAAACAGAGGCAAAATCAAAGCTTCCTGTCAGGCATACTGCAATTGTAACTGCAATACCCCGTGCACCAGCTACAACCGAGGATAAGACATCTTCATCTTCTCGTTCGTCCCCTGCAAGTACACAGGAAGGATCTACAGATGATTTAGTGAAATCAAAATCTAGAATTCCTATTAAGGCTGTTGCACACAGAATAGATCACTATTCTTCATCAGTGCTACCAGATGCAAAGAAGACTTCAGAGACTATTCGAACCCATGAGGTTAAATCTAGGTTGCCAGTAAGACAGGAACCACGGAGCAAGTCTGAGTCGGATGCCATTAATTCTGTTGAGATAAAAAGTAAACTTCTGAGTAAGGGACGGAGCTACGATACTGAACCTGATGCAAAAGAACTGCTATCCCATTTTCCCACAGGATCAGAAACATCAGAAAATTCTAAATCAAAATCATTCCAATCAAGGCTTCCAGTGAAAACCAAAGCTAGCCATAGTTCACAAGCTGCTACTAGTTTTACTAAAGGCAGTAAGGATACATTCTTTGAACTTTATAAACATTCAATTGAATTTTTTGAAGAGATAAGTGATGAGGCTTCAAAATTGGTGGATCGCCTGACAGAGGAAGAGCGAGAACAAGAAGTGCTGTCAGATGATGATAGCAGTGCTGTAGATAGTTCTATTATAGAAATTGAGCAGCTCAGTGAAATACAGCAATCTCTTCCCGAAGACCAGTTTGATGTGAGGCCAATCTGGGATGAATCTGTTGAAACCCAAATTGAAAGAATTCCTGAAGAAAATGGCCATGATCATTTTGAAGGTACCATCCATTTAGCGGGTTCATTTTGCTATAGCATTGCAGAATTTGTAGTTAGCTTTGCAGTTCATTCAGTTAAAGTTTTTGTGGTCGTTCATGTGGTCCTGTGAGTGTCTGTGTTGTGGCTTTATGATTTCCATAATTGTGATGTGCTATTAGACTGATCTCAAGATTGGCGAGCTGGAAAGGCAAAGACGGGCAATCTAAATTAGAATCGGAGAAGGATAATGGCAATACACTAAAAGGAACTAGCATTGGCAACTAGAAACCTTTGACTACTTGGAATTTGATTTTCCCACTTTATATTACAAGCATTACGAAACTCAGTAAAAACTCTAAAGATCTTGTTGCTAGTAATTTGTTTTATAAATTATAAATTTGGACTTCAAGAGATTTGTGAAAGGATAACAAATATTTTCTTTCTATATGTATTGATTAGACTTTTTAACTTGTGTTAAATATCACACAACTGTAAGGTTAGCATTATGTATGCAAAATACATTTTAAATCTCTAATTACAAGATAAATACAATGATGTAACATGCATAATGTAAAACAACATTATGTAACATTCATCTGGGTTCATAAAGTTTGCTTGTTTAGCCTGGGAAAATTGAATTTCAAAAAGAGATACCACTGCAAATCCAGCTTCTTTTGAATTAGCATCAATTGCACTTGCATTACCAGTTTGGAGTGAGAAAGATAAGTCAGCTCCATTTAGTATTCAACCATTTGTATTGCCTAAAATATTTAGGTAATTTGCTGTATAACAAGCATAAAAATGTTGCAATTTATTAAAATTCAACAATATAAAATGCAGAGGGGAGATTAGAGGAGAACTTGCCCCCATAAGTAGACAAATCATCATGCTTTGATCTACGGGTTTAAAAGTTTTCAGTTACTTTTCATTGAAATTCAATAACTTTCAGAAACAACAATTTTGCTAAACAAACCTGGTAATACTGACAACTGTGACATCCAAGTATAAAGAGAGCTGTATCATTTAAGATAATATTTGGAGTACACTGACTAGTACTCTGCAATGTGCATGTCTATGAGCAGACTTCATTATTTTAGTCCTGAAAATTGGTGCTGTAATCCACATCTGGGAAGTGAGTTGTTATGAGAATCTTGCCTTCCATCTGCTATACTGTAACACCATTGGAAGAACACCTGAAATCCAGAACAATGCCACAATTATCAGTTGCTAGGTTGTTTCAGGATTTGCTTAGGTCATATATTCCCTTGCAGATGTTCAACCCATGTTGATTTGAGCCCTCTTGAATTTATTTTTGAATACACATGAATATGAAGTATAATATAATTTTTATAGCTTAATTGCAGCTAATAGATTAGGTAGAATTAAACTGGCAGATATTTTTTCATTCACACATACAGCGATACCTGACACTTGAATTAGTGCAAAATATTCACAGCACATATGTCCAGACTCTGACATGGTTGATTTGAGACACAGAAGAAAGCTGATTAACAGCGAACAAACTGAGTTTGGGATTTGGTCACTTCAGCAACAGTTCGAGCACCACGGCAACGTAGTGGTTAGCATGGTACTTTTAAAGCTGGAGCATTAGATTGGAAGATCAATTCCGAGGTCAGCCGTAAGGAGCCTGTACGTCCTCTCCCTGAAATTTGTGTGTTTTCTCCGGGTGTTCTGGTTTCCTCCAACCTGTTAGTAAGTTCATTGATCATTGTAAATTGCCCCATGATTAGGTTAGGGTTAAATTGGGGGTTATCGGGGGTTACTGGGCAGCTTGGCTCAAGGAGCCAGTAGAGCCTATTCTATAAGACCATAAGACAAAGGAGCAGAAGTTGACTATTCGGCCCATCGAGTCTGCTCCGCCATTTTATCATGAGCTGATCCATTCTCCCATTTAGTCCCACTCCCCCGCCTTCTCACCATAACCTTTGATGCCCTATACCTATCAATCTCTGCCTTAAATACACCCAATGACTTGGCCTCCACTGCCGCCTGTGGCAACAAATTCCATAGATTTACCACCCTCTGGCTAAAATAATTTCTTCGCCTATCTGTTCTGAATGGGCGCTCTTCAATCCTTAAGTCATGCCCTCTCGTACTAGACTCCCCCATCATGGGAAACAACTTTGACACATCACTCTGTCCATGCCGTTCAACATTCGAAACGTTTCTACGAGGTCCCCCCTCATTCTTCTAAACTTCTATTCTATTCTGTATCTCTTAAAAAATACCATCTGCTTGTAAAGGGTAAAGGAGACGCAAAGTATCTCACACAAAATGCTGGAGGAACTCAGCAGGCCAGGCAGCATCGATGGAAACAGTCAATGTTTCGGCCAAGACCCTTCAACAGAACTGGAGAAAAATTGATGAGGAGTCAGAATTAGAAGGTAGGGGAAGAAAGGAGGAAACACAAGGTGACAGGTGAAGCTGGGGAGGAATGAAGTAAAGAGTTGAAAAGTCAGTTGGTGAAAGAGATACAGAGCTGGAGAAGGGGGAATCTGACAGGAGAGGTCAGAAGGCTATGGAAGGAAAAAAAAGGGGCAGAGCACCAGTGGAAGGTGATGGGCAGGTAAGGAGACAAGGTGAGAGAGGGAAATGGGAATGGTGAAGGTGGCGGGGGGGGGGAGCATTGCCAGAAGTTCAAGATATCGATGTTCATGCCATCAGATTAGAGACTACCCAGATGGAATATATGGTGTTGCTTCTTCAACCTGAGTGTGACCTCATCACGACAGTAGAGGAAGCTATGGATTAACATTTTGGAATAGGAACAGGAAGTGGAATTAAAGTGGGTGGCCACTGGGAGATCCCGCTTATTCTGGCAGATGGAGAGTAGGTACTCGGTGAAGCAGTCTCCCAATCTACACACAATCTGCGTTGGTCTCACCGAAATGCAGGAGGCTACACCAGGAGCACCAAACACAGTAAATGACCCCAACGGACTCACAGGTGAAGTGTCACCTCAGGTGGAAGGGCTGTTTGGGGCCTTCAGTTGTAGTGAGGGAGGAGGTGTAGGGGCAGTCGTAACATTTGTTCCACTTGAAAGTATAAGTGCCAGGAGGGAGATCAGTGGGGAGACGAATGAAAAAGAGAGCAATCCCTGCTGAAACCAGAAAATGTTGGGGAAGGAAAGATGTGCTTGGTGGTGGGATCCCGTTGGAGATGACCTTTTTCTCCATCTGCCATCTCCAACGGGATCCGACCACCAAGCTTATATTTTCCTTCACCTGCTCCCTCTCCACTTTCTGCTGTATTTTGCCTTTTCTCAATTGATCTTTTCAGGAATTTACTTTTCTCGATTTATCTTTTTTCCCTTTTTAAGTATTTTTTATTATGCCTTCTTTAAAGTTTTCTCAATTTTGCCATTCAGTCTTTAAGTAGACATAACACCATATGACATAGGAGCAGAATGAGGCTATTCAACCCATTCAAATCTGCTCCACTGTTCCATCATGGATGATTTATTATCACTCTCAACCTCCTGCCTGCTCCCTATAACATTTAATGCTCTTACTAATCAAGAAACTATCAACCTCCACTTTAAATATACTCCGTGATGCACACTCAGACTATTGCAGTTTTTCATTCCCTTTTCAATACTATGTTGAATCAGTCTAGTATTCCCAGTTGATGTTATCCAGGTTATAAGAGTCATAGAGCACTACATCACCTCTAGTCCAGGCCAAACTAATAATATGTCAAGACACATCAACCTGCGTCTACACCATAGAGTTTCATACATCTGCCATCCATGTGCCTATCCATAATTTCTCAAAAGTGTTGAAACCAAAACTGAAACCACCATTTCAGCTGTCAGCTCATTCCACACCTTCAACACCCTCTGAGTGAAGAAGATTCCCCTCATGTTCCCCTTAAATGTTTCACCTTTCTCACTTAACCTATGACCTTTAGTTACTGTCTTACCCAACCTTAGTGGAAAAAGCTTGCTTGCACTTATCCTAACTATATATTTTTGTATACCTGTATCAAATCTCTCATTTCCCTACACTCTGTTCAACTTTTCCCTATAACATAGGTCCTCAAGTCCTGGCAACATTGTAGATTTTCCCTGCACTCTTTCAATCTTATTTACATCTTTCCTATAGGTAAGTGACCAGAACTGCACGCAATACTCCAAATTAGGCCTCACCAATATCTTATACAACTTCAACATAACCTCCCATTTCCTGAATTCAATACTTATATTTATAAAGGCCAATGTGCCAAAGCTGTCTTTACAACCCTGTCTACCTATGACAACACTTTCTTTTTTATTTTTATTTAATTTTTTTTTTGTAGTTCATTTTTAATTGCATTTCATCATCAAACATTTCCATAAGATGTATTTCAGATACTGTACATATATATCATATCATCATATTTGTCACAAATCTCCACATAATATTTTCTGAGGTATGTACTTATAGAAAGGAGAGGAAAGAAAGAACAGACAAAGGAAGAAAACTATGTACAGAGTAGGGAGTGATCTTTTTTACAACATATTCATTGACTTGTGAGAATAAAATCAGGCCTATGAGGTGTTATGTAGTGAAACCATTTTTTCCAGCTTGAATAAAATTGTTCCAACTTATGATTAACAGATGCTGTTATCTTCTCCATTTTGTAAATGTCCATTGTAATTTCCATCCATACATTTAGAGTATGACACCATTTTCAATGAATTATGAAATAGTACTCTCAGATCCCTCTGTTTTACTGCACCCCTCAAACTCTTGCCACTCACTGTGTAAGATCTACACTGGTTTGTCCACGCAAAGTGTAAACCTCACAATTGTCTGCATTAAATTCTATCTGCCATAATCTTGGTGTCATCCACAAATTTGCTAATCCAGTTAACCACATTATTATCGTTGATATGGATGACAAACAGCAATAGGCCCAGCACTGATCCCTGTGGCACACCACAAGTCACAGGCCTCCAGTCAAGGGGGCAACCATCTATACTTGACTTCTCCCCCAAAACTAATATCTAATCGAATTAACTACCTCATCCTGAATGCCAAGCAACTGAACCTTCTTGACTAACCTTCCTTGCAGGACCTTATCAAATGCCTTGCTCTAGTCCACATACACAATATCATTGCCTTCATCAACTTTCCTTGTAACTTTCTCAAAAACACAGTAAGATTGATTAAGCATGTCCTGCCACACGCAAAGCCATGTTGACTATCCCTCATCAGTCCCTGCCTGTCCAAATACTCATATATCCAGTCCCTTAGAATATCTTCCAATAACTTTCCCACAACTGATGTCAGACTCACCTGCCTATAATTTCCTGGCTTCTTCTTAAAGCCTTTCTTAAAAATCAGTATAGCAATAGCTATCCCCCAACATTCTGTCACCTCATCTGTTGCTAAGGACATTTTAAATATCCCTGCTAGGGCCCTGCAATTTCTGAACTAGCCTCTCACAAGGTCCAAGGGAACACCTTTCCAGGTCCTGGGAATTTATCCATCCTAATTTGCCTCAAGACACTAATCCCTCCTCGGTAATCTATATATGGTTTATGACCTCACTGCAGCTTTGCCTCACTTCTATTGATTCTGTCTCCTTCTCCTGAGTAAATGCAAATGCAAAACCATCATCTAAGAGCTCACTGTTCTCGTTCAACTCCAGGCTCAGATGCCTCTACTTACCAATGAGTTGGCAGAGATTTGGCATGGTATCTAGAACTTTGACATGCTTCCATGGATGTGTGTCTGCCTGTATCACAGCCGGATATGGAAATACCAATGCCCTTGAACAGAAAATCCTGCAAAAAGTAGTCAATGCAGCACAGTCAATCGAGGGTAAAGCCCTTCCCCTCTCCCCCTCTTCCATTGAGCACATCTACATGAAACACTGTTGCAGCAAAGCAGCATCCATCATCACAGACTCCGACCACCCAGCATATTCTCTCTTTTCACTGCTGACATCAGGAAGAAGGTACAGGAGGCTCACCACCAGGTTCAGGAATAGTTACATCCCTCAACCATCAGGCTTTTGAGCCAAAGGTGATAACCAAAGATACAGGAACAGAAATAGGCCATTCAGCCCATCACGTCTGCTCCGCCATTCAATCATGGCTGATCTAATTCTTTCAGTCATCTCAACTCCCCTGCCTTCTCCCCATACCCTTTGATGCCCTAGATAATCAAGAACATATCTATCTCTGCCTTAAATGCACCCAGAGACATGGCCTCCACAGCCGCTCATGGCAATAAATTCCACAAATTTACCACCGTCTGACTAAAATAATTTCTCTGCATCTCTGTTCTAAATGGATGTCCTTCAATCCTGAAGTCGTGCCCTCTTGTCCTAGACTCCCCCACCATGGGAAATAACTCTACCATATCTGATCTCTTCAGGCCTTTTAACATTCGGAATGTTTCTATGACATCCCCCCTCATTCTCCTGAACTCCAAGAGCTGCCAGACGTTCCTCATAGGGTAACCCTTTCATTCCTGGAATCTTCTCTGAACCCTCTCCAATGTCAGTATATCCTTTCTAAAATAGGGAGCCCAAAACTGCACACAGTATTCCAAGTGTGGGCTGACAAGTGCCTTATAGAGCCTCAAAATCACATCCCAGCTCTTATATTCTATACCTCTAGAAATGAATACCAACATTGCATTCGCCTTCTTCACCACTGACTCAACCTGGAGGTTAACCTTTAGGGTATCCTGCACAAGGACTCCCAAGTCCCTTTGCACCTTTGCGGTTTGAATTCTCTCTCCATCTAAATAATAGTCTGCCCGTTTATTTCTTCCAATTCTTTGCCCATTCTCCTAATCTATCTAAGTCTCTCTGCAGGCTCTCTATTTCCTCAACACGACCCGTTCCTCTACCTATCTTTGTGTCATCGGCAAATTTAGCCGCAAATCCATTAATCTCATAGTCCAAATCATTGACATACATATAAAAAGCAGCAGTTCCAACACCGACCCCTGTGGAACTCCACTGGTAACTGGCAGCCAGACAGATTAGGACCCGGTTACTCTCACTCTCTGCTTTCTGCCGATCAACCAATGCTCCACCTATGCTAGTAACTTCCCTGTAATTCCATGGGCTTTTATATTGCTAAGCAGTCTCCTGTGCGGCACCTTGTCAAAGGCCTTCTGAATATCCAAGTACATCACATCCACTGCATCTCCTTTGTCTACCCTGCTTGTAATTTCCTCAATTAATTACAGTAAGTTAGTCAGGCAAGATTTTCCTTTCACGAACCCATACTGGCTTGTCATGTGCCTTCAGGTACTCTGTAATCTCATCCCTAATTATCGATTCCAACAACTTTCCAACCACTGATGTCAGGCTAACTGGTCTATAGTTTCCTTTCTGCTGCCTCCCACCCTTCTTAAATAGTGGAGTAACATTTGCAATTTTCCAGTCATCCAATACAATGCCAGAATCTATCAATTCTTGAAAGATCATTGTTAATGCCTCCGCAATCTCTCCAGCTACTTCCTTCAGAACTCGAGGGTGGATTCCATCAGGTCCAGGAGATTTATTCACCCTCGGACCATTAAGCTTCCTGAGCACCTTCTCAGCTGTAATTTTCACCGCACAAGCTTCATTTCCCCGACACTCTTGAATGTCCAGTACACTGCAGCTGTCTTCCACTGTGAAATCTGATGCAAAATACGCATTCAGTTCCTCTGCCATCTCAACATCTCTCATTACAATATCTCCAGTGTCATTTTCTATTGGTTCTATATCTACCCTCAACTCTCTTTTACCCTTTATATACTTAAAAAAGCTTTTAGTATCTTTTTTGATATCAGTTGCCAGCTTCCTTTCATAATCTATTTTTTCCTTCCTAATGACTTTCTTAGTTTCCTTCTGCAAGTTTTTAAAAGTTTCTCAATCCTCTGTTTTGCCACTAGCTTTGGCTTCATTGTATGCCCTCTCTTTCGCTTGTACTTCAGCTCTGACCTCACTCAACTTCACTTGCTCCATCTTTGAAATGTTCCCACAACCAATGGACTCACTTTCAAGGGTTTTTCATCTCATGTTTTCAAAATTTATTACTTATTTAGTTATTACTATTAATTTCTTTTTTTTGTATTTGCAGAGTTTGTTGTCTTTTGCACAATTGGTTGAAAGCCTAAGTTGGTGCGGTCTTTCATTGATTCTGTTATGGTTATTATTCTATAGATTTACTGAGTATGCCCACAAGAAAATTAATCTCAGGGTGTATATGATGACAAATGTATATTGTGATAATACATTTGAAACTTTGAACCAACAGTCACCTTCAAGAGGACCAATTTTATCCCTTGCAAACCTTTTGCTCTTAATATATAAATTAAAGGCCATGGGATTCTCCTTCATCTTGTCTACTTGAGCAACCTCCTGCCTTCTTTTATCCCTCCTGATTTCTTGCCTGAATGTTTATTTCAAATATCTCTTGTCCTGTGGAATTTGATGTGCATTCTACTGACAACAGCAATAGACTCTGAGAGTGGTCACTAGTATTAAAGCACAGATTTTTCTAGAAAGTGGAAAGATCTTTCCAAAAGGACAAAACTAGGAGATGGTATTTATTCAGAGAATTCTCCTATACAGATTAGAAGAAATATAAACTTCTATCTAAAAGATTATTTTCAAAGTTAGGCTTTTGCTCAGCCGTTTGGCCAAGATTGAGTTTAGTTATCTTTCACTCTGAACTGGCTTGTCATTGTCTTTCAGTTTTCCAATTTTTTTCAAGACTTGCACCTTCCTAATAATTTGATGGAATTATCATCCTTGGTGTGGATAATTTGTTTTGCCAATCATAATCAGTACTTGTGCAATCTAAGCCTGTCTATAATGAATATTTTTGTTTATTCTAAGCTTTGGATACTCAGGAGGATTCTGAAAGAGCAGAGCAACGACTCTATCTTATTGCTGACCACCTTGGATTTAGCTGGACAGGTAAAATTCCTAATGCAGTTACTCTGTGCTTTAATTTGTGAGCATTACTTTTCTTTAAAAGATTGGATGGATAGTTGAAGTGAGAATAAATATGAACTTTTGTCTTTTTCTTTCTTCAGATTTTGATTTACATCTCATTATATAGCTAACATGGCAGGTGGTTGATCTGATATTGTCCTCTGCCTTAACTTTGCCAGGAGGGATGTAGCAGCTTATGATAAGGTGGTAAAACTATCTCCTGTTTGTGAGATGATTTAATTCCTTGCAAACGTACATTGCTCATTAAAATGGTTACATCATGCTGCTGTTTTATTGCTGAGCGGCAGCACATGCCCATGACTATTGAGGGTGCACAAAACTGCATTTGGTATTTTTAAATGTGTATTTATGGTGTTCTTCAATTAGATACAATATAATAACACTGATCATCCCTATTTCTCGATGTTACCAGTGACTTGAGTAATCCTAAACACTAGTGATGGGACTGGGTGGAAAGAACAGAGTTCAGAGTTACTTACCAGATCAAATTTGTCTGTGTGGTTTGTAGCTATCAACAGAATCATGTAATTTTATTCAAGCCAATTCACTCCAATTGGTCTTTCAAGAATTGTAACACTTCTCAGAAATTATCAGTCCAATTCAATCTCAATAAATACCTATTTGGTCCTGGTGCACTTTCTTCATGTTCATCCATTTTGCTGCTTAAATAGTTATTGAGGATAATTTCATAGGAATGGGGACATGCTTAGTAGAAATAATGGCAATCACATGGCCGAATTAGTGGAAATGTTAAATTGACATTTTCTTGATCAATCATTTCTGTTGCATAACATTTGATTTACCATGTTCTTCCCAATGATTCCCCTTTAGAATACAGATCATTGACAAACTTGAAGGGGCAAGATCAAAGTGGATAATTTCTAAACAATACTTCACAGTGATAGACTTAGCAGGGTTTGTTGCATACTTTGTCCTAGTCCACAGCCCTGGCAGGTCCAACTCCTTTGATATCTTCCAATAAGCCACAAGTACCTTAGTGCGCTACTTGTTAATTTTGAAGAAAAACGCACATTGGATTCCGAGCTTCTGTAGGGATTCTCTGAATATTTCATTGTAAATCATGAGAGGCATTAATCGTGTGGATAATCAGAGAAGGTCTAAGTTATTGGAGAGGTTGAGCAAGTTGAGATTTATTTCATTGGAACACAGGAGAATAGCAGATGATATTGTAGATTTGTGTGAAATTTGCAGGGGCATGGATTTAATGCATACAGTCTTTTCCCAGTGTTGTGAATCAAGAACTAGGGCTATGGAAGACATGAGGTGTATTGTCCTTCATTAGTCAAGGACTGAGTTCAAGAGCCGCGAAGTAATGTTGCAGTTCAATAAAACACTGGTTAGAGTACACTTCTGGTCACCTCATAGCAGGAATGATGTGGAATCTTTAGAGAGGGTGTAGAGGAGATTTACCAGGATGCTGCCTAGATTAGAGAGCATGTCTTATGGGGATAGGTTGACTGAGCTACGACTTTTCTCCTTGGAGCAAAGGAAGATGAGAAGTGGCTTGTTAGAAGTGTGCAAGATGATAAGATGCATATATCACATGGATAGGCAGGGATGTTTAATATGGAGGGCATAATTTCAAGATGATTGGAAAAAAGTATCGGGGGGATGTCAGAGGTAAGTTTTTTCCAAAGAGAGCGGTGAGAGTGCTGTCAAAGTTCGAAGTCAACTTATTATCAAAGTACATATATAATCACCATATACAATCATCAGATTCATTTTCTTGTGGGAGATCACAGTAAATACAAGAAAAATAAAATCGATGAAAGACCACACCAACAGGGTGGACAGCAACCAAAGTGGGTAAAAATAGCTACAAACTGTGCAATTGCAAAAGAAAGAGGAAAAAAAGAGAAATAATAATAATAAATAAATAAACAATAAAGGTCAAGATTTGAGATGAAGAATCATTGAAAGTGATTCCAGTTCAGTAATGGAATGTGTGAAGTTGGGTGAAGTTATCCCCTCCAGTTCAAGAGCTTGATGGTTGAGGAATGGTTAAGGATAGTGATAGAGACAGATAGAACATAAAATCATAAGACGGAGGAGTAGAATTAGGCCATTCAGCCTATCAAGTCTGCTCTGCAATTTCATTATGTCTAATCTCAGATCCCACGCAAGCCCATAAACCTGCCTTCTAGGCATATCCTTTGATGCCCTGACAAATCAGGAAACTGTCAACTTCTGCTATAAATATACCCACGGACTGTGGCAGAGCATTCCACAGATTTACTACTCTCTGGCTAAAAAAAATTCCTCCTTATCTCTTTTCGAAAAGGTTTCCCCTCAATTTTGAGGCTGTGCCCTCTAGTTCTGAATATTCCCACCATCGGAAACATCCTCTCCGCATCCACCTTGTCTAGAACATAGAAGAGTACAGCACAGGAGCAGGCCATTCAGCCCACAGTGGTGTGCTGAACCAGCTAAAAATCAAATCAAAAACACCCAAACACCATCCCTCCTACCCTACACCATGTCCATATCCCTCCATCTTGCTTACATCCATCTACCTATCCAAGCATCTCTTAAAAGCCTCGAATGTATTTGCCTCTACCACCATATCAGCCAGCGCAATACAGGCATCCATGACTCTGAGTTAAAAAAAATTTAACCCTCACACCCCCCTTGAGCCTAACCCCACTCATCTTCAATGCATGCCCTCTGATATTTGACATTTCAACCTTGGGAAACAGATACTCTCTCTATGCCTCTGTTAATCTTGTAAACCTCCATCAGCTCTCACCTCAGTCTCCAATGCTCCAGAGAATACAGCTCAGCCTTTCGTGACAGCACATGCCCTCTAAACCAGGCAGCATCCTAGTCAACCAATTCTGCACCCTCTCCAAAGACTCAACATCCTTCCCGTAGAGGGGTGACCAGAACAGTACACATTGCTGTAGATGTGGCCTAACCAGAGACTTACAAATTTGCAACATAACCTCCTGACTTTTGAACTCAATGCCTCAACTAATAAAAGCAAGCATTCCATTAGCCTTCTTGACCACCTTACTGCCTGTGTAGCCACTCTCAAGGAGCAATGAACCTGGATCCCAAGATCTCTCTGCTCAGCAACACTGTTAAGGACCTTGCCCTTAACACTGTACTGTCTCCTTGCATTTGCCCTACCGAGGTGCAACACGTCATTTATCTGGGTCAAACTCTATCTGCCATTTCTCAATCCATATTTGCAGCTGCTCTATATTGCACTGTATTCTTTGCCAGTCTTCTACACTATCCACAACTCCACCAATCTCGGTATTATCCACAAATTTACTAACCCACCCATCTACATTTTCATTCAGGTCATTTACATAAATCACAGATAGCAGAGCTCCCAGCACAGATCCCCCCAGAACTCCACTCATCGCAGACCTCCAGCTCGCACGAGACCCTTCAAACACTACCCTCTGTCTTCTACATGCAAGCCAATTCTGAATCCAAACAGGCAATTTGACACTAATCTCATGCATCTTAACCTTCTGGATAAGCTTCCCATGAGGGACTTCATCAAATGCCTTACTGAAATCCAGGTAGACAACATCTACTGCCCTGCCCTCATCAATCTCTCACCTTGTCAAGAAACTCAAATCAAGTTGGGAAGGCATGACCTGCCACACACAAAGGCATGCTGGTTGTTCCTAATTAGGCTATGAGTTTCCAAAAGCTCATGTATTCTATCCCTAAGAATTTTCCCCAGCAATTTTCCTATAACTGATGTGAGACTTGCCGGTCTATAGTTCCCAGAATTTTCCCTTGTTCCCTTCTTAAATAGAGATACAACATTACTCACTCACCAGTCCCCCAGGACTTCACCTATAGCTAGAGAAGACACAAGATACTGATCAATGGCCTAGTAATCTCATCTCTTGCCTCCTTCAATAACCTGGGTTAAATCCCATCATGCCCTGACAGGGCTGATAGCAAAGCAGCAATAGCTGGAATTTCTGGAAGCAATTCGGAAGGCACGGGATGTAGACATCCCAAAGAGGAGGAAGTGTTCTGAAGGCAAGATGATGCAACCATGTCTAACAAAAGTAGTAAAAGCCAACATCAAAGCCAAAGAAAGGGCATATAATAGAGCAAAAATTGGTGGGAAAGTAGAGGATTGCGAAGGATTTAAAAACCAACAGAAGGCAATTTTAAAAAGTCATTAAGAAGGTAAAGATGAAATATGAAAATAAGCTAGCCAATAATATTTAAAAGAATACCAAAAGTTTCTTCAGATGCATAAAGTGTAAAAGAGAGGCAAGAGTGGATATCAGACCAGTGGAAAATGATGCCAGAGAGATAGTAATGGGATACAAGGAAATGGTGGTCAAACTGAATAAGAATTTTGCATCAGTCTTCACTATGGAAGATTGTAGCAGAATAGTGGAAGTTCCAGGTGTCAAGAATCATGAAGTCTGTGAAGTTATCATATACAGAGAAAAGATCCTTGGGAAACAAAAAGATCTGAAGACAGACAAGCCACTGGACCAGATGGTGTACACCCCAGAGTTCTGAAAGAGGTGGCTGAGGAGATTGTGGAGACATCAGAAATGATCTTTCAAGAATCACTAGATTCTGCAATGGTTCCAGAAGACTGAAAAATTGCAAATGTCACTCCATTATTCAAGAAGGGAGAGAGGCAGAAGAAAGAAAATTATAGGCCAATTAGTCTGACCTCAGTTGTTGGGAGGCGATGATATTTGAATCATCAATGGGGACGGGAGAGGTTCCGGAGGATTGGAGGGTTGCGGATGTTGTTCCTTTATTCAAGAAAGGGAGTACAGATAGCCCAGGAAATTATAGACCAGTGACTCTTACTTCAGTGGTTGGTAAGTTGATGGAAAAGATCCTGAGAGGCAGGATTTATGAACATTTGGAGAGCTATACTATGATTAGGAATAGTCAGTATGGCTTTGTCAAGGGCAGGTCGTGCCTTATGAGCCTGAATGAATTTTTTGAGTATGTGACTAAACACATTGATGAAGGTGGAGCAGTAGATGTATTGTATATGGATTTCAGCAAGGCATTTGACAAGGTACCCCATGCAAGGTTTATTGAGAAAGTAAGGAGGCATGGGATCCAAGGGGACATTGCTTTGTGAATGCAGAACTGGCTTGCCCACAGAAGGCAAAGTGTGGTTGTAGACGGGTCATATTCTGCATGGAGGTCGGTGACCAGTGGTGTGCCTCAGGGATCTGTTCTGGGACCTTTACTCTTCGTTATTTTTATAAATGACCTGGATGAGGAAGTGGAGGGATGGGTTAGTAAGTATGCTGATGACACAAAGGTTGGAGGTGTTGTGGATAGTGTGGAGGGCTGTCAGAGGTTACAGCGGGACATTGATAGGATGCAAAACTGGGCTGAGAATGGCAGATGGAGTTCAATCCAGATAAGTGTGAAGTGGTTCAGTTTGGTAGATCAAATATGATGGCAGAATATAGTATTAATGGTAAGACTTTTGGCAGTGTGGAGGATCAGAGGGATCTTGGGGTCCGAGTCCATAGGACACTCAAAGCAGCTGCGCAGGTTGATTCTGTGGTTAAGAAGGCATATGGTGTATGGTGTAATCGTGGAATTGAATTTAGAAGCCAAGAGGTAATGTTGCAGCTATATAGGACCTGGTCAGACCACACTTGGAGTACTGTGCTCAGTTCTGGTCGCCTCACTACAGGAAGGATGTGGAAGCCATAGAAAGGGTGCAGAGGAGATTTACATGGATATTGCCTGGATTAGGGAGCATGCTTTACGAAAACAGGTTGAGTGAACTCGGCCTTTTCTCCTTGGAGCGACGGAGGATGAGAGGTGACCTGATAGAGGTGTATAAGATGATGAGAGGCATTGATTTTGTGGATAGTCAGAAGCTTTTTCCCAGGGCTGAAAGGTTGCTTCAAGAGGACACAAGTTTAAGGTGCTGGGAAGTAGGTACAGAGGAGATGTCGGGGGTAAGTTTTTTACACACAGAGTGGTGAGTGCATGGAATGAGCTGCCAGCAACGGTGGTGGAGCTGGATACGATAGGGTCATTTAAGAGACTTTTAGATAGGTACATGGAGCTTAGAAAGATAGACGGCTATGGATAAGCCTAGTAATTTCTAAGGCAAGGACATATTTGGCACAACTTTGTGGGCCGAAGGGCCTGTATTGTGCTATAGGTTTTCTATGTTTCTATGGAAGATGTTGGACTCAATTGTTAAGGATGTGGTTTCAAGGCACATGATAAAATAGACTGTAGTCAGCATGATTTCCTCAAGGAAAGTCTTGCCTGACAAATCTGTTCTAATTCTTTGAAGAAATAACAAGTCGGATAGACAAAGGAGAATCAGTTGAATCTGTGTATTTGGATTTTCAGAAGGCCTTTGACAAGGTGCCACACATGAGGCTACAAGCTATGAGTCCATGGAATTACAGGAAAGCAGCAAAGAGAGAATCTTCTCTGGTTGGCTGCTGGAATTGAGTAGTGTTCCACAAGGGTCTGTGTTTCAACTGATTTTTTTTACATTATATGCCAATGATTTGGATGATGTAATTGATGGCTTTGTTGTAAAATTTATGGACGTACAAAGATGGGTGGAGGGGCAGGTAGTTTTGAGGAAGTAGAAAGGATGCAGAAAGACGGGCAGATTAGGAGAATGGACAAAGTGGTAGATGGTATACAGTGTCAGGAAGTGTATTGTGCCCTTTGGTAGAAGAAGTGAAAGGGTTGACTATTTTCTAAATGGAAAGAAAATACAAATATCTGAGGCCCAAGAGGACTTTGGAGTCCTTGTGCATCATTTCTTAAAGGTTAATTTTCAGGTTGAGACTTTGGTAAGGAAGGCAAATGCGAAGTTAGCATTCATTAAAAGAGGACTAGAAAATAAAAGCAATGAATTAATGTTGTGACTCTAAAGTATTGGTGAGGCCAACTTGGAATATTGTGAGCAGTTTTGGCAGTTTTACAAAAATGATTCCAGAATGGAACGGCTTGTCAAATGACGTGTGTTTGATGGCTCTGAGCCTGTATTCACTGCAATTCGGAAGAATGAGGGGTGACCTCATTGAAACCTATCAAATGGTGAAAAGGCATGATAGAGTGGCTGTGGAAAGGATGTTTCCTATCATGGGAGAGTCTAAGACTAGAGGACACAGCCCCAGAATAGAGGGGCCATTCTATTAGAATAGAGATGAGGAGGAATTTCTTTAGCTAGAGAGTGGTGAATCTGTGGAATTCTTTGCCACAGGTGGCTATGGAGCCCAACTCATTCTGTATATTTTAGGCAGAGGTTGATAGATTATTGATTGGTCGGGGTGTGAAAAGATACAGGGGTGAAGGGGAGAGGCAGGAGTTTGGAGCTGAGCGGAGAACTGGATCAGCCGTGATGAAATGGCGGAGCTACCTGATGGGCCAAATGGCCTAATTCTGCTCCTATACCTTATGGTCTTATGATATAAAGATAGAACAATCAGTGACTCAACCTCAAAGTCACTTATAGTTGCATGCACGGAAAGAATAGTGTCAGTGTGGAGTTTGCATGTTCTCCTCTGTCTGCGTGATTTTAGCCATAGAGGTACAGTGTTCTCCCACATCCCAAAGGTGTGTGGGCTGATGATAGGAAATTGATTAATATATCATTGATGCAAATAGCTACCTATAAATATCACAGACTTGGTGGGGAAGTATTCCAAAGGACTGTCTTCTGTGTTGTTTCTGTGATTTCATTAAGTAGCTATAGTAAGTGTGGGATAATTAGCAATTAGAAAATATAATCACCTATTGGAGTTGGAGGTCCAGTGTAGTCCTCATCCTGATGATCACCTTTGTGAGTAGCTACATGAAGTTGTGTGTCGAGCCTAAGTATGCAAATGCCAAGTGTCACCAGGTGTCAAATATCTACCATCCCTATTGATGCAAAATAATAGAAACATAGAAACATAGAAAATAGGTGCAGGAGTAGGCCATTCGGCCCTTCAGGCCTGCAGCGCCATTCAGTATGATCATGACTGATCATCCAGCTCAGAACCCTGTACCAGCCTTCCCTCCATACCCCCTGATCCCTTTAGCCACAAGGGCCATATCTAACTCCCTCTTAAATATAGCCAACTGTTTCCTGTGGCAGAGAATTCCACAGATTCACCACTCCCTGTGTGAAGAAGTTTTTCCTAATCTCGGTCCTAAAAGGCTTCCCCTTTATCCTCAAACTGTGACCCCTCGTACTGGACTTCCCCAACATCGGGAACAATCTTCCTGCATCTAGCCTGTCCAATCCCTTTAGGATTTTATACGTTTCAATAAGATCCCCCCTCAATCTTCTAAATTCCAACGAGTATAAGCCTAGTTCATCCAGTCTTTCATCATATGAAAGTCCTGACATCCCAGGAATCAATCTGGTGAACCTTCTTTGTACTCCCTCCATGGCAAGGATGTCTTTCCTCAGATTAGGGGACCAAAACTGCACACAATACTCCAGGTGTGGTCTCACCAAGGCCTTGTACAACTGCAGTAGTACCTCCCTGCTCCTGTACTCGAATCCTCTTGCTATAAATGCCAGCATACCATTCGTCTTTTTCACCGCCTGCTGTACTTGCATGCCCACTTTCAATGACTGGTGTATAATGACACCCAGGTCTCGTTGCACCTCCCCTTTTCCTAATCGGCCACCATTCAGATAATAATCTGTTTTCCTGTTTTTGCCACCAAAGTGGATAACTTCACATTTATCCACATTAAATTGCATCTGCCATGAATTTGCTCACTCACCTAACCTATCCTTTTTTCTTTTTAAATCTTTTTATTAAATAAGTATACAAAAAGGTAAGCCATATAGACACTAATACATTGTTAGAATATAATAAAATTACAGAAGATATTAATACAAAAAAAATACTACAAACAATGTAATTTAAACATAACATACCAAGGTAACATAATAGTATACTAATTTTATATATATATCAATAGAGAAAAAGAAAAAAACCCCCAAAAAAAAACCCACCGTGCAACTAACTAAAAGCAAAGCAAAGCAATGGGCTAACTTGAAACCAAACAGAGTTAAACTTAAAATCACGTCCTCAATCCCGACCTCCATTAAAAACAGTAAAAAAACAAGAAGGATATATATTACATTAAATGAAAATATTGAATAAAAGATCTCCAAGTCTGTTCAAATTTAAATGAGGAGTCATAAAGATTGCTTCTAATTTTCTCCAGATTCAAGCATAATATCGTCTGAGAAAACCAAAAAAAGGTAGTTGGAGCATTAAGCTCTTTCCACCTAACCTATCCAAGTCACCCTGCATCCTCTTAGCATCCTCCTCACAGCTAACACTGCCACCCAGCTTCGTGTCATCCGCAAACTTGGAGATGCTGCATTTAATTCCCTCATCCAAGTCATTAATATATATTGTAAACAACTGGGGTCCCAGCACTGAGCCTTGCGGTACCCCACTAGTCACTGCCTGCCATTCTGAAAAGGTCCCATTTATTCCCACTCTTTGCTTCCTGTCTGCCAACCAATTCTCTATCCACATCAATACCTTACCCACAATACCGTGTGCTTTAAGTTTGCACACTAATCTCCTGTGTGGGACCTTGTCAAAAGCCTTTTGAAAATCCGAATATACCACATCCACTGGTTCTCCCCTATCCACTCTACTAGTTACATCCTCAAAAAATGCTATGAGATTCGTCAGACATGATCTTCCTTTCACAAATCCATGCTGACTTTCCAAATGTGCTGTTATCACATCTTTGATAACTGACTCTAGCAGTTTCCCCACCACTGATGTTAGGCTAACCGGTCTATAATTCCCTGGTTTCTCTCTCACTCCTTTTTTAAAAAGTGGAGTTACATTAGCCACCCTCCAATCCTCAGGAACTAGTCCAGAATCTAAAGAGTTTTGAAATATTATCACTAATGCATCCACTATTTCTTGGGCTACTTCCTTAAGCACTCTGGGATGCAGACCATCTGGCCCTGGGGATTTATCTGCCTTTAATCCCTTCAATTTACCTAAAACCACTTCACTTCTAACATGTATTTCCCTCAGTTCCTCCATCTCACTGGACCCTCTGTCCCCTACTATTTCCGGAAGATTATTTATGTCCTCCTTAGTGAAGACAGAACCAAAGTAATTATTCAATTGGTCTGCCATGTCCTTGCTCCCCATAATCAATTCACCTGTTTCTGTCTGTAGGGGACCTACATTTGTCTTTCTTTCTTTTTCAATCTTTTTATTAATTTCAAAACATAGAAACAAAACATAGCAATAATACAAATAGTAGGAGATATATTGTTACACTTAAAAAAGTAATTGCAAAACCAAATAGTGTTAATTAACAAAGCTCCCAATCATATAGAACTAACAACGGATAATACAAAGCAAAAAAAAAACTGGAAAAAAAAACATGAATAAGAAGAAAAACAAAACAAAAAAAAACAAACCCCATCCCCAAAGAAAAGCAGAATTAATCAACTAAACTAAAAGACTTGGGCAGTACTAACAACTTAAAAATGGGAAAGAAGAAAACCTTAGTGTCGACGACTCCGTTCCTCTCCACCAACAGTACAGAGAGATAAAACAAGTTTGGAAATGATCAAATTACATCAAATGAAAATGTTGAATGAATGGCCTCCAAGTTTTTTCAAACTTAATAGAAGGGTCATAAACCGCACTTCTAATTTTCTCCAAATTCAAACACACCATAGTTTGTGAAAACCAATGAAATACAGTAGGATGGTTAATCTCTTTCCAATTCAACATTTATCTTAACCAATCTTTTTCTTTTCACATATCTATAAAAGCTTTTACAGTCAGTTTTTATGTTCCCTGCCAGTTTTCTCTCATAATCTTTTTTCCCCTTCCTAATTAAGCCCTTTGTCCTCCTCTGCTGAACTCTGAATTTCTCCCAGTCCTCAGGTGAGCCACTTTTTTTGTCTAATTTGTATGCTTCTTCTTTGGAATTGATACTATCCCTAATTTCCCTTCTCAGCCACGGGTGCACTACCTTCCTTGATTTATTCTTTTGCCAAACTGGGATGAACAATTGTTGTAGTTCATCCATGCGATCTTTAAATGCTTGCCATTGCATATCCACTGTCAACCCTTTAAGTGTCATTTGCCAGTCTATCTTAGCTAATTCACGTCTCATACCTTCAAAGTTACCCTTCTTTAAGTTCAGAACCTTTGTTTCTGAATTAACTATGTCACTCTCCATCTTAATGAAGAATTCCACCATATTTTGGTCACTCTTACCCAAGGGGCCTGTCACGACAAGATTGCTAATTAACCCTTCCTCATTGCTCAATACCCAGTCTAGAATAGCCTGCTCTCTGGTTGGTTCCTCGACATGTTGGTTCAAAAAACCATCCCGCATACATTCCAAGAAATCCTCTTCCTCAGCACCCTTACCAATTTGGTTCACCCAATCTACATGTAGATTGAAGTCACCCATTATAACTGCTGTTCCTTTATTGCACACATTTCTAATTTCCTGTTTAATACCATCCCCAACCTCACTACTACTGTTAGGTGGCCTGTACACAACTCCCACCAGCGTTTTCTGCCCCTTAGTGTTATGCAGCTCTACCCATATCAATTCCACATCCTCCCGGCTTATGTCCTTCCTTTCTATTGCGTTAATCTCCTCTCTAACCAGCAACGCCACCCCACCTCCTTTTCTTTCATGTCTATCCCTCCTGAATATTGAATATCCCTGAATGTTGAGCTCCCATCCTTGGTCACCCTGGAGCCATGTCTCTGTGATCCCAACTATATCATATTCATTAATAACAATCTGCACTTATAATTGCCTTGTCTTGCTGATAAGCAATATTCCATCCATTTGCTGCTGCAATATCTGTCCTTCAAAGAAAAATTTGTGTGCCAAGAACATCTTTTGACACACAACCACAAATCCATCAAGTAGTGGCTGGCTTAGAATCTGTTCAAGTTTAAGTTTATTGTCAATCAACTGTATATATGTAGACCATCAAGTAAGAGGGTTCAGTGGAGGTTCACAAAAATGATTCCAGGATGGAATGGCTTGTCATATGAACAGCATTTGATGGCTCTGGGCCTGTATTCACTGGATTTCAGAAGAATGAAGATTAACCTAACAAAACCTATCAAATGGTTAAAGGCCTTGATAGTGGATTTGGAGAGGATGTTTCCTGTGGTGGGACAGTCGAAGACCTGAGGACACAGGCTCAAAATAGAGGTGTGTCTTTTAGAATGGAGATGATGCAGAATTTCTTTAGTCAGATAGTGGTGAATCTGTGGAATTCTTGGTACCACAGGCAGCTGTAGAGGCCTAGTCTGCATGTATATTTAAGGCAGAGTTTGATAGATTCTAGATTGATCAGAGCATGAAGGGACTCTGGGGGAAGGCTGTAGTTTCGGGCTGAGAGGAAAATAGATCAGCATGATGAAATGGTGGAGCTGTCAATGGGCCAAGTGGCCTAAATCTGCTCCTGTATCTTATGGTCTTATGGTCTTAATACTCATTAGGAAGCCCAACCCCTCCTCCTCCTTGACCTCTAAACACTCGAACATTTTTATACACTCAGTACTGATCTGGTCCTCCATATCCTTTTCCTTGGTAAATACTGAAGCAAAGTACTCATTAAGTACCCTCACTCACATTCTGTGCATCCAAGCAATTGCCCCCCCCCCACTTTATGTTTGAGTACCCCACTCATTCCTTAGTTACCCTTTTACTCTTGATGTATGTATAGAATGTCTTGGGATTCACCTTAATCCTACTTGCCAAGGGTTCTTTATGGCCTCTTCTGGCTTTACTACTTCCCTTCTTTAGTTCTTTTCTGGCTTCTTTATACTCCTCATGTGCTTTGTTGATCCTGACTTCTGAAGCTTGACATAATTTTCCTTTTACTTCTTGACTAAATTCACCACCTCTCTGGGCATCCAAGGCTCTCTTATCTTTCCACTCCTGTCCTTCCTTCTATCAGGAACATCCTGTGTTCTGTGCAGCTGACCTTTATACACCCTCTACATGTTTGATGTAAACTTGCCAGAGGAAAGGTGTTCCCAATTATCGCTTCTTAGTTCCTGCCTAATTCCCTTGGAGTTCGCCCCACTCCAATTGAAAACTCTCCCGCAAGACCATACTCTCCTTATCTATAGCTATCCTGAAAGTTAAGGAATTGTGATCGCTGTTCCCTAACTGTATAAACACTGAATGGTCAGTCACCTGGCCAGGAATTACCCAACACCAGGTGCAGTACAGCTCTTCCTTTCGTTAGACCATCAACAAATCGATTTAAGAAACCTTCCTGGATACACTTAACAAATTCAGCCCCATCTAAACAACTTACACTAAGAAAGTCTCAGTGTATATTTGGGAAGTTGAAATCCCCCATGACAACAACCATATTATTTTCACACGTTTCCTTATTCTGCTTGCATATCTATTCCTCAATGTCCTGGTGGATATTGGGGGGGGGGGGGGGTCTGTAGTACAATCCCATCAGTGTGATTGCACCTTTCCTATTCCTGAGTTCCATCCAAATGGACTCAGTGTCTGACACCTCCATTATGCCTCTCCTGAGTTCAGCTGTGATATTGTCCATGATTAGTAGTGCAACTTCTCCCCACTTTTACCTCCTCCTCTATCTTTTCTAAAACTTCAAAAACCTGGTACATTAATCTCTCAACCAAGTTTCAGTAATGGCCACAACATTGTGGCTCCATGTACTGATCCATGCTCTTAAGTTCATCACCCTTACCCATAATACTCCTAGCATTAAAATATACACACTTCAAATGATCTGATCCATCATACCTGATATTTCAATTCTGCCTTTCAATACTTTTCCTGACATCTGCCTGTGGTCTGATCCTTTCTTTACAAAACTGGGGATCCCATTCCCAACCTAAGATACGTTAGGGCTATTTATAAAACTCTTAGGTAGGCACATGGATGATAGAAAAATGGAGGGTTATGTGTGGGGGAAAGATTAGCTTGATCTTAGAGTAGGTTAAAAGGTCAGCACAGCATGTAGGCCAAATGGCCTGTACTATGCAGTAATGATCTATGTACTTTGGAGAGGAAATAGGTTTAAGGGGAGAGATTTAATGGGAACTTTTTACAACTTTTTCACCCAGAAAGTGGGAAGTGGTTGAGATAGGTACGGGCTGAACATTTAAAAGCAAATAAATTCTAGACGGGAATCTTGGTAGTCATGGCAATTGGCCTGAAGGGCCTGTCCCCTCGCTGTGTGACTCTGATAGAACTTCTAGAGCAAAGGCTAACGCTGTGAAGGGAACAAATAACTATACCTCAAAGCAACGCACACAATATTCTGGAAGAACTCAGCAGGTCAGGTAGCATCTATGGAAATCAATAGATTGTCGACATTTCAGGCTGAGATCCTTCTTCAGGACTGAGAAGGAAGGGGAGAGATGCCTGAATAAAAAGAAGGCGGCTTGCTTGAAGGTGATAGGTGAAGCCAGGTGGGTGGAAAGGTCAAGGGTTGGAGAAGAAAGAATCTGATAGGAGCGGAGAGTGGACAATAGGAGAAAAGGAAGGAGGAGGGGACCCAGGCAGGTGAGAAGAAGTAGAAATTCAGAGTGGGGAGTAAGAGGGGGTGGAAATTAGTTTACTGGAAGGAGAAATCAATATTCATGGGATGAGGTTGGAGGCTAACCAGACAGAATAGAAGTATAAGATTTTGCTCCTCCACCCTGAGGGTGGTCTCATCTTGGCACAAGAGGAGGCCGTGTCTCCGACATGTTGGAACAAGACTGGGAATCAGAATTAAAATGTTTGGCCATCAGGATGTTCTGCTTGTGGCGGATGGTGCAGAGGTGGTTGTCTGGGGCCCTGAATGGAGCTGAGGGAGAAGGTGTAAGGGCAGGTGTAGCACTTGGGCCACTTGCAGGGATGTACCAGGAGGGAAATTAGTGAGGAGGGACTAATGGACAAGGGAACGGTGGAGGGAGTGATCACTGCGGAAAGTGGAGTGAGGTGGGGAGGTGAAGATACGTTTAGAGGTAGAACCCCTTTGGAGATGGTGGAAGTTGTGGAGGATGTTGTATTGGATGCAGAGGCTGATTGGGGTGGTAGGTAAAGACAAGAGGGACTCTATCATTATTAAGGTGGTGGGAAGAATGGGTGAGCATGGGTGTACGGGAAATGGAGGAGATGCAGGTGAGGGCAACATCAATAATGGAGGGAGAGAAAACATGTTCTTTAAAGAAGGAGGACATCTCTTGATGTCCTTGAATGGAAAGTCGTGTCCTGGGAACCAACGTGGTGGAGGTGAAGAAACTGAGAAAGGGAATGGCATTTTTACAGGAGTCAGAGTGGGAAGAAGTATAGTCCAGATAACCATAGAATCAGTAGGTTTATAAAAGATGTCAGTTAATATTTTGTCTCCAGAGATGAAGACAGAGAGATTGAGAAAGGGAAGGTCGTGTCAGAGATGCACCAATTGAATTTTAAGGGATTAAGCAGAAAGTTAGAGGCAAAGTTGATAAAATTGATTAGCTTAGCATGGGTGCATGAATCAACGCCAATGCAGTCATCAATGTAGTGGGGAAAGAGTTGGGATGTATAATCAGAGATGGCTTTGAACACGGACTGTTCTACATAGCTAACAAAGAGGCAGGCATAGCTGGGGCAGATGCAAGTGTACTTGGCTACCCCTTGAGTTTGGGGAAAGTGGAAGGCTGAAGGAAAAATTGTTCAGGGTGAGGACCAGATTTTCCAGATGTAGGAATGTAGTGGTTGAGGGAAATTGGTTGATTCTTTTGTGAAGAAGGAAGCAAAGAGCTTTGAGGCCTTCTTGGTGGGGATAGAAGTGTATGGGGACTGAACATCTATGATGAAGATGAGTTGGTCAGATCTAGGAAATTGAAAGTTATTGAGGTGAGCAAGGGTGTGAGAACTGTCATGGATGTAGGTGAGAAGGAACTGAACCAAGGAGGTTAGAATGGAAATGAGATATAAGGACACCATACATCAAAGTTGCTGGTGAACGCAGCAGGCCAAGCAGCATCTATAGGAAGAGGCGCAGTCGACGTTTCAGGCCACCAGTTCAGTGGGGCATTGTAATGGCAGCATGTCAAAACAGATACAGGTTACTTTGTCTCTCAGACAATGCTTAACCTTTCTGATAGTGATAGTGATAGTGATATAGATGTACCTTCGGGCCATCATATCTAAGCTAGCCTATTTATCCATTTACACATATCTCATTTTCCTGCACTAGGTTGATATTGTTCCATCCTTCACCTTTTGGATTACCTTTCACAATACCTCTTAAACATAGAGATTGCATTGATTCCAGCCCCACCTTTGGCAGCAAGTTCCAGAGATCAACTATTCTCTGTTTAATAAAGAAGATTTCCCTTTGAATTCCTTCTTCCAAGTGAAAAACATTATTGGTTTTCCTCTTATAATTTTATATATCCCCAGCAGGTCACCCTTCAGTCACCTTTGCTTCAGGGAAAACAAGATCCAGTCTCTTCCCATAACTGATGTCCTCCAATTCAGGCAATGTCTGGGTAAATTGTCCAGCAGAACTACATCCCACGTATAGTGTGGTAAACTGCACCTAATACTCCAAGTGCAGTCTAACTAGTGTTTTGTAAAGTTGTAACATAACACCCCAACTTTTGCATCCTTGCCCCAAACTATGAAGGAGAGCAGGCTATATACTTTCTTCACTTGAACCCCATTGTCCCTCTATTCATCAACATTCCTTAGCACCCTACCATTTACTCTATATGTTCTCCCCACTTTTGACTTGCTAAAATGCATCATCTTGCACTTTCAGGATGAAATTCCATCCCAAATGTTGACAATATTTGCTGTCTGATTTTTAAAAAACTTCACACTACTAATGTGGTATTCTAAAAATGATTCCCATGATATTGATCATATTACCTTTTGTAGAAATAAAACTGACATAAAATGTAAATGAAAATCAGGAACCATGTACAAAGCATTTACTAGGAAGTCATGAATCACAGTTGCAAACATCTGAATGCATAAACCATGTCTGATCACAAAACCCCAAATCATTTATCTGCTAACCCATCAAACTGCCCAGATCACTCCTGATATTCACCCCAGCCATGGTGAAAATGCCCTAGATTACTAACTCCCAAACCTCTTCATGTACCAAGCAATTTTTGATAACTATATTTCCTATAATTGTTGACACATGCCCTGCATACCAATCACATTCTTCCTGACTCAGCCTAATCACTGCAACTCCTGCCAACTCCTTTTCTTCCCAGCAAACTCCGGTAGCTGATCACTCCGACTCCTCTGCCAACTGACTGATACTGATAAATCATTCTTGCTTATTTGGGATCATGCTTTGCCTTGTATCAAGATATGTTTATGTCCACAACCAAATATCCTGGCAGCAGTCCTGGTCATAGAGTCACAGAGTCACAGAGTCCACCACATTTGTGGTCACCAGTGAGACCTATTACATTAATTCCATCTTTCAGCACTTGTATGTGCCCGTTAGAATAGAAGGCAAGGGTAACGTGTTTTAGGACCCTTGGTTTTCGAGAGATCTGAACGCCTGGTTAAGAAAAGAAGGTGCATAGCAGGTGGGAGTAAATGAAGTACTTGAAGTGTATAAGAAATGCAAAACAACATTGAAAAAAGAAATCAGGAGAACAAAAAGAAGGTATAAGATTGCTCATGCAGACGATGTGAAGGAGAATCCTAAGGCTGACAGAAGATAGAAAATGAGTGCCAAAAGGGCAATGTTATAGTACTCGTGGTGGATTTCAACATACAGATAGATTGGGGAAATTAGATTGGTGCTGGAACCGAAAAGGGAGAACTTCTAGAATGCCAATGAGATGAGATGGCTTTTTAGATCAGTTCATGGTTGAGCCCATAAGGGGATCAGGTATTCTAAACTGGATGCTGTGTAATGAACTGGAATTGATTATAGAGATTAAGGTAAAAAAAAAACCCTTAGGGGAGGTGATCATAATATGACAGAATTCACCCTGAAATTGAGAAGGAGAAGATAAATCAGATGTATCAGTATTACTGTGGAGTAAAGAGAATTACCGAGCCATGAAAGAGGGAGATGGCCAAAACTGATTGGATAAAAACAGTGGTAGGGGTGACAGCAGAGTAGCAATAGCTGGAAAATGAATTATCATTCATTTTCCAACACTGTATTCCATCTGCCACTTTTTTGCCTATTCTTCCAATGTGTCTAAGTCCTGCTGCAATTACATTGCCTCCTCAACACCCCTCCACCTATCTTCATATCATCCACAAATTTTGCCACAAAGCCATCAATTCCATTATCCAAATCGCTGACAAACAATGTGAAAAGTAGCGATCCCAATACTGACGCCTGAGGAACACCACTAGTCACTGGCAGCCAACTAGAAAAAGCCCCTTTATTCCCACTCGCTGCCTCCTGCCTGTCAGCCATTCCTCTATTGATGCCAGTATCTTACCTGTAACGCCACAGGATTTTATATTGTTAAGTAGCCTTATCAAATGCCTTCTGAAAATCAAAGTATATGACATCCACTGCCTCTTCTCTGTCTACTCTGCTTGTTACTTCCTCGAAAAACTCTAATAGATTTTTCAGACAGATGTCCCTTTACAGAAACCATGCTGACTTTGACTTACTTTATCATTAGTCTCCAAGTACCTCAAAATCTCATCCTTAATAATAGACTCCAACACTTTCCCAACCATTGAAGTTAGGCTAACTGGTCTATAATTTCCTTTCTTTTGCCTTCCTCTCTTCTTAAAGAGTGGAGTGACATTTGCAATCTTCCAGTCCTCCAGGACCATGCCAGAGTCAAATGATTCTTGAAAGATCATGAGCAATGCATACATTATCTCTTCAGCAACCTCTCTCAGACACTGGGATGTAGTCCATCTGGTCAAGGTGACTTATCCACCTTAAGATCTTACAGTTTTCCCAGCACTCTTTCCTTTGTAATAGCAATAAGACCATAAGCCATTGCAATGGCACTCACTCCTGCTCCCTGACACTCATGGACCTCTGGCACACTGATAGTGTCTTCCTCAGTGAAGACAGATGCAAAGTACCCATTAAATTCATCTGTCATTTCTTTGTCACCCATTACTACCTCACTAGCATCATTTTCCAGTGATCCAATATCAATTCTTACCTCCCTTTTACTCTTTATTTAATGGGAAAAACTTTAAAGTATCCTGCTTTCTATTATTAGCTAGATTGCTCTTATATTTCATTTTCTCCCTTCTTATAGCTTATTCAGTCACCTTTTGTTGGATTTTAAAAGCTTCTCTATCATATGACTTGCCACTTACTTTTGCTTCCTGATATGCTCTTTCCTTGGTTTTTATGTAGTCCTTAACCTCCCTTGTCAGCCACGGTTGCCTAACACTGCCATTTGAGAACAACTTATTCTGTGGGACGTATCTGCGCCTTGTGAACTATTCCCAGAAACTTCTACCATCTCCAGTATTCTACCGTCTTCCCCGCGGTATCCTCCTCCAATCCACCTGGGCAAGCTCCTCTCTCATGCCTCTGTAACTCCTTTTATGCCATTGCGATACTGATACATGTGACTTGTGCTTTTCCCTCTCAAATTGCAGTATGCATTCAATCATATAATGATCACTGTGTCCTAAGATTCCTTTACATTAAGCTCTCGAAGAAGATCTGATTTATTACCAACACCCAATCTAAGATAGCCTTTCCCCGAGTAGGCTTATGCACAAGCTGCTCTAAAATGCCACCTTGTAGGCAATCAACAAATTCCCTGTCTTGCGATCCAACACCAACCTGATTTTCCCAATCCCCTTGCATATTGAAGCGCCCCCTTACAATTGTGTCATTACCCCTATTACATGCCTTTTCCAGCTCCCTTTGCAAACTCAACCCCACATCTTGGCTACTATTTTGAGACCTATATATGATTCCCATAATGGTATTTTTTCACCCTTGCAGTTTCTTAGCTCCACCCACAAAGATTCAACATTCTCTAACCCTAAGTCACCTCTTTCTAAAGATGTAATTCCATCTCCTCTTTTGCTACATTGATGACTGCATTGGCACTGCTTCCTTCTCCCATACTAAGCTTGTTGACTTGATCAACTTGCTTCCATCTTCCACCCTGCCCTCAAATTTACTTGGTCCATTTCCAACACCCGCTTCTCTTTCTCAATCTCTCTGTCTCTGGAGACAGTCTATCTACTGATACCTTTTATAAACCCATTAACTCTCACAGCTACCTGAACTATATCTCTTCCCATCTTGTCACTTGTAAAAATGCCATCCTCTTCTCTCAGTTCCTCCATCCCCAGCACATCTGCTCTCAGGATGTGGCTTTTTATTCCATAGTGAAAGAGATGTCCTCCACATTCAAAGAAAGAGTCTTTCCTTCCTCCACCGTCAATGCAGCCCTCAACCCCATCTCTTCCATCCCGTGCATGTGTGCCTTCTCCCCATCCTCCTGCCACCACACCAAGGATAGGGTTCCTTTAGTCCTCACCTTCCACCCCACTAGCTTCCATGTCCAGCACACATTTCTCCATAACTTCCACCATCTCCTACAGGATTGCATCACTTAGCACATCTTTCCTCCCCCCCCCCCCCCGCGACACTTACTGCTTTCTATAGGGATCGCTCACTACGCAACTCACTTGTCCATTCATCCCTCCCCACTGATCTCCCTCCTGGCATTTATCCTTGTGAGCAGAACAAGTGCCCCTACATCTTCTTCCTCACTGCCATTCAGGGCCCCAAACAATCCTTCCAAGTGAGGCAACAGCATAACTGTGAGTCTTTTGTGGTTATCTACCGATGCTCCTGATGGGACCTCCTGTATATTGGTAAGACCCCATGTAGATTGGGAGACCACTTTCCCAAGCACCTGTGCTCTATCTGCCAAAAAAGTAGGATCTCTTGGTAGCCACCCATTTCAATTCTACTTCCCATTCCCATTCTGACATGTCAATCTATGGCCTCTGCTACTGCCACAATGAGGCCACACTCCAGTTGGAGGAGCAACACCTTATATTCCGTCTGGGTAGCCTCCAATGTGATGGCATGAACATCGATTTCTTGAACTTTTCAGTAATTACCTCTCCAGCATTCCCAATTCCTGTCTCCCCCTCTCATCTTCTCCTTACCTGCTCATCATCTCTCTGTGGTGCTTCTCCTTCCTTTTCTCGCATGGTCTTCTACCCTCTCCTATCAGATTCCCCCTCCTCCAATCCTTTATCTCTTTCACAGTCATTTCCCAGCTCTTCACCTTCATCCCTCTCTCCTGGTTTCACCTATCACCTACCACCTTGTACTACTTCCTCCTCTCCACCTACCTTCTTGCCCTGATCTCATCTTTTTATCCAATCCTAATGATAGGTCTCAACCCGAAACGCAGACTGTTTAATCCTTCTGTAGACGCTGCCTGGCCTGCTGAGTTCCTCCATTATTTTGTATGTGTTGCTAAAAAATGGCAGATAGAATCTGGGAGGACTAACTAGGGTAGGTCTTGCACATTGAGTGGTTGGGCACTCAGGAATGAGGAAGAACAAAGGGATCTGGGATCACAGGTCTATAGTTCATTGAAAGTGCGTCATAAAGAAAGCTTTTGGCCCATTGGCCTTCATAGATCAAAGTATTGAGTACAGGAGTTGGGATGTTATGTTGAAGTTGTATGAGATGTTGTTGAGGCCTAATATGGAGTATTGTGTGCAGTTTTGGCCTCCTACTTACAGGAAAGATGTAAATAAGGTTAAAAGAGTACAGATCCTTTACAAGGATGTTGCTGGGACGGGATGACCTGTGTTATAAGGAAAGATTGAATAGGTTTGAACTATATTCCCTAGAACATAGAAGATTGAGGAGAGACTCGATAGATGTATACAGAATTATGAGGGGTATAGATGGGGTAAATGCAAGAAGGCTTTTTCCACTGAGGTTGGGTTAACTTTCAACTAGAGGTCATGGTTTAAGGATGAAGTGTTTAAGGGAAACACAAGGGGAATCTTCTGTTAGAGAGTGGTGAGAGTGTGGAACAAGCTGCCAGTGTAAATAGTGGAAGTGATGTCAATTTGAACATTGAAGAGTAGTTCTCATAAACTTCTTCCGCCCCAGCTGTGTGGTGGGCTTAACTCACTCACTAACTAACTATAAGCTCAAATACAAAGTACATGCTACAGTCCATGTTCCAAGCCTACACTGGAAGCACACCCGAGATTTTTCTACACTACATTGATAACTGTATTAGTGTTGCTTCCTGCACCTAAGCTGAACTCATTAATTGCATCATCTTTGTCCCAACTTCCACTTGCCCTCAAATTTACTTGATCCATCTCTGAAATCTCTTTCCACTTTCTCCACCTCTCTGTGTCTGTCTCTGGAGATAGACTATCTATTGATATCTTTTATATACATACCGATTCTTGCAGCGTGCTTGAATATGTCTGTTTGCACCATGTCACTTGTAAAAATGCTGTTTCCTTTTCTCTTATTCTCCATCACTACCGGATGAAGTTTCCCGTTCCAGAACACCTGAAGCATCTTCTGTTTTCAAAGAAAGCTGTTTCTTTTCTACCACCATCAATGCTGCCCTCACTCACATCTCCATTTTCCACACATCTGGCCTCATCCCATCCTCCTGCCATCGTAACAGGAATGGGGTTCCCCTTGTCCTTACCTACCACCCCACGATCTTCCATATCCAGCATATTATTCTCCTTAACTGCACCTTAGGGTTCTGAAAGAGGTAGCGTTAGAGATTATGGTGGCATTAGAAATGATCTTTCAAAAATCATTGGACTCTGGCATGGTGCCAGAGGACTGGAAAATTGCAAATGTTACTCCACTCTTTAAGAAAGGAGGAAGGCAGCAGAAAGGAAATTATAGACCTGTTCCCCTGACCTCAGTGGTTGAGAAGATGTTAGAATCAATTGTTAAGGATGAGGCGATGGAGTACTTGGTAACACAGGACAAGATATATAACCATATAACAATTACAGCATGGAAATAGGCCATCTCGGCCCTTCTAGTCCATGCCGAACTCCTACTCTCACCTAGTCCCACCGACCTGCACTCGGTCCATAACCCTCCATTCCATTCCTGTCCATATATCTATCCAATTTAACTTTAAACGACAACATCGAACCTGCCTCAACCATTTCTGCTGGAAGCTCGTTCCACACAGCTACCACTCTCTGAGTAAAGAAGTTCCCCCTCATGTTACCCCTAAACTTTTGCCCTTTAACTCTCAACTCATGTCCTCTTGTTTGTATCTCCCTTACTCTCATGGAAAAAGCCTATCCACATCAACTCTATCAATCCCCCTCATAATTTTAAACACCTCTATCAAGTCCCCTCTCAACCTTCTACGCTCCAAAGAATAAAGACCTATCTTGTTCAATCTTTCTCTGTAACTTCGGAGATGAAACCCAGGCAACATTTTAGTAAACCTTCTCTGTACTCTCTCAATTTTATTGACATCTTTCCTATAATTCGGTGACCAGAACTGTACACAATACTCCAAAACTGGCCTTAACAATGCCTTATACAATTTCAACATTACATCCCAACTCCTATACTCAATGCTCTGATTAATAAAGGCCAGCATACCAAAAGCTTTCTTCACCACCCTATCCACATGCGATTCCACCTTCAGGGAACTATGCACCATTATTCCTAGATCCCTCCGTTCTACAGCATTCTTCAATGCCCTACCATTTATCATGTATGTCCTATTTTGATTAGTCCTACCAAAATGTAGCACCTCACATTTTTCAGCTTTAAACTCCATCTGCCATCTTTCAGCCCACTCTTCTAACTCGCCTAAATCTCACTGCAAGCTTTGAAAACCTACTTCATAATCCACAACGCCACCTATCTTAGTATCATCTGCATACTTACTAATCCAATTTACCACCCCATCATCCAGATCATTAATATATATGACAAACAACATTGGACCCAGTATGGATCCCTGAGGCACACCGCTACACACCATCCTCCAATCTGACACACAGTTATCCACCACTACGCTGTGGCGTCTCCCATCCAGCCACTGCTGAATCCATTTTACTACTTCGATATTAATGCCTAACGATTGAACCTTCCTAACTAACCTTCCGTGTGCAACCTTGTCAAAGGCCTTACTGAAGTCCATATAGACAACATCCGCCGCTTTACCCTCGTCAACTTTCCTAGTAACCTCATCAAAAAATTCAATAAGATTTGTCAAACATGACCTTCCACGCACAAATCCATGTTGACTGTTCCTATTCAGACCCTGTCTATCCAGATAATTATGTATACCATCTCTCAGAATACTTTCCATCAATTTACCCAGCACTGACGTCAAACTCACAGGCCGATAATTGCTAGGTTTACTGTTAGAACCCTTTTTAAACAATGGAACCACATGAGCAATATGCCAATCCTCCAGCACCATCCCCGTTTCTAATGACACTTGAGATATTTCTGTCAGAGTCCCCGCTATTTCCACACTAACTTCCCTCAAGATCCTTGGGAATATCTTGTCTGGACCCGGAGACTTATCCACTTTTATATTCCTTAAGAGCACCAGTACTTCCTCTTTTTTAATCGTCATACTTTCCATAACTACCCTTCTTGTTTCCTTTACCTTAAACAATTCAATATCCTTCTCCTTAGTGAATACTGAAGAAAAGAAATTGTTCAAAATCTCCCCCATCTCTTTTGGCTCCACTCTGATTCTTTAAGGGACCAATTTTATCCCTCACTATCCTTTTGCTATTTATATAACTGTAGAAACCCTTTGGATTTATTTTCACCTTACTTGCTAAAGCTGCCTCGTATCTTTTAGCTTTTCTAATTTCTTTCTTAAGATTCTTTTTCCATTCTTTATATTCCTCGAGCACCTCATTAACTCCAAGTTGCCTATATTTATTGTAAATCCCTCTCTTTTTCCGAACCAAGTTTCCTATATCCCTTGAAAACCATGGCTCTCTCAAACTTCTAACCTTTCAACCTAACAGGAACATAAAGACCCTCAAAATTTCACCTTTAAATGACCTCCATTTCTCTATTACATCCTTCCCATAAAACAAATTGTCCCAATCCACTCCTTCTAAATCCTTTCGCATCTCCTCAAAGTTAGCCTTTCTCCAATCAAAAATCTCAGCCCTGGGTCCAGTCCTATCCTTCTCCATAATTATATTGAAACTAATGGTGTTGTGATCACTGGACCCGAAGTGCTCCCTAACACATACCTCTGTCACCTGCCCTATCTCATTCCCTAACAGGAGATCCAACACTGCCCCTTCTCTGGTTGGTATTGCTGCAAAAAACTATCTTGCACACTTTTGACAAACTCCAAACCATCCAGCCCTGTTACAGAATGGGCTTCCCAGTCTATGTGTGGAAATATAAAATCTTCCACAATCACAAGCTTGTGCTTACTACAAGAATCTGCTAACTCCTTACAAATTTGCTCCTCCAGTTCTCGATCCCCATTAGGTGGTCTATAATACACCCCTTTAAGTGTCACAACACCTTTCCTATTCCTCAATTCCACCCAAATAGCCTCCCTGGATGAGTCCACTAATCTATCCTGCCAAAGGACCGCTGTTATATTTTCTCTGACAAGCAATGCAACACCCCCCCCCTTGCCCCTCCTATCTCGCCTGAAGCAACGAAATCCTGGAATATTTAGTTGCCAATCACACCCCTCCTGCAACCATGTTTCACTAATAGCTACATCATATTTCCAGGTATCAATATGATAGTACAAAATCAGCATGGAAAATCCTGCCTGATGAACCTGTTGGAATTCTTTGAGGAGATTACAAGTAGGACAGATAAAGGGGATGCAGTGGATGTTGTATATTTGGACTTTCAGAAGGCCTTTGAGAAGGTGTCAAACATGAGGCTGCTTACCAAGTTAAGAGCCCATGGTATTACAGGAAAGTTACTGGCATGGTTAGAACTTTGGGTGACTGGTAGGAGGCAGTGAGTGTGAATAAAAAGAAAACAACAGGAATTCTGCAGATGCTGGAAATTCAAGCAACACACATCAAAGTTGCTGGTGAATAAAAGGAACCTTTTCTGATTGGATGCCAGTGATTAGTGGTGTTCCACTGGGGTCAGTGTTGGGACCACTTGTTTTTTTGCTGTATATAAATGATTTAGATGATGGAGTTGCCAAGTTTGCAAATGATACGAAGAGGGGCAGGTAGTGTTGAGGAAACAGGTAGGATGCAGAAGGACTTAAACAGATTAGGAGAATGGGCAAGAAAGTGGTAAACAAAATACAGTGCTGAAAAATGCATGGTCACGCACCTTGGTAGTAGAAATAAATGTGTGGAATATTTTCTAAACAGGGAAAAATCCAGGAATCTGAGGGGCAGAGGGACTTGGGAGTCCCTGAAGGGTGATTCACTGGTGAGGAATGCAAATACCATGTTAGCATTCATTGCAAGAGGTCTGGAATATAAGAGCAAGGATGTGATGTCGAGGCTTTATAAGGCACTGGTGAGGTCTCACCTTAAGTATTGTGAACAGTTTTAGGCCCCTCATCTTAGAAAAGATGTGCTGGCATTGGAGAGGTTCCAGAGGAGGTTCACAAGGATGATTCCAGGAATGAAAGCATTATTGTACAAGGAATGTTTGATGGCTTTGGGTCTGTACCCACAGGAATTCAGAAGGATGAGGGGGGATCTCATTGAAACCTTTCAAATGTTGATAGGCCTAGACAGAGTAGATGTGGAAAGGATATTTCCCATGGTAGGAGAGTCTAGGACGAGAGGGCACAGCCTCAGGATAGAGAGGCATCCATTTAAAACAGATGTGCAGAGAAATTTCTTTAGCCAAAGGGTGGTGAATTTGTGGAATTTGTTGCCACGTGCAGCTGTGGAGGCCAGGTTGTTGGATGTATTTAAGGCAGAGATTACCTCCTCTTATTTACCCCTCGATCGTGACCCCACTAAAGAGCACCAGGCCATTGTCTCCCACACCATCACTGACTTTATCCGCTCAGGGGATCTCCCATCCACTGCTACCAACCTTATAGTTCCCACACCCTGCACTTCCCGTTTCTATCTCCTACCCAAGATCCACAAACCTGCCTGTCCTGGCAGACCTATTGTCTCAGCTTGCTCCTGCCCCACCAAACTCGTTTCTGCATACCTCAACACGGTTTTATCCCCCCTTGTTCAATCCCTTCCGACCTATGTTCGTGACACTTCTCACGCTCTTAAACTTTTCGATGATTTTAAGTTCCCTGGCCCCATCCGCTTTATTTTCACCATGGATGTCCAGTCCCTCTATACTTCCATCCCCCATCAGGAAGCTCTCAAAGCTCTTTTTGGATTCCAGACCTAATCGGTTCCCCTCTACCACCACTCTGCTCCATCTGCTCTGCTCTGCTCTGGAGACAGCTTATCCACTGATGTCTACTATAAGCCTACTGACTCTCACAGCTATCTGGACTATTCCTCTTCTCACCCTGTCTCTTGCAAAAACGCCATCCCCTTCTCGCAATTCCTCCGTCTCCGCCGCATCTGCTCTCAGGATGAGGCTTTTCATTCTAGGACGAGGGAGATGTCTTCCTTTTTTAAAGAAAGGGGCTTCCCTTCCTCCACTATCAACTCTGCTCTTAAACGCATCTCCCCCATTTCACGTACATCTGCTCTCACTCCATCCTCCCGCCACCCCACTAGGAATAGGGTTCCCCTGGTCCTCACCTACCACCCCACCAGCCTCCGGGTCCAACATATTATTCTCCGTAACTTCTGCCACCTCCAACGGGAACCCATCACTAAGCACATCTTTCCCTCCCCCCCTCTCTCTGCATTCCACAGGGATCGCTCCCTACGCAACTCCCTTGTCCATTTGTCCCCCCCATCCCTCCCCACTGATCTCCCTCCTGGCACTTATCTGTGTAAGCGGAACAAGTGCTACACATGCCCTTATACTTCCTCCCTTACCACCATTCAGGGCCCCAAACAGTCCTTCCAGGTGAGGCAACACTTCACCTGTGAGTCGACTGGGGTGATATACTGCGTCCGGAGCTCCCGATGTAGCCTTTTATATATTGGCGAGACCCGACGCAGACTGGGAGACCGCTTTGCTGAACATCTACGCTCTGTCCGCCAGAGAAAGCAGGATCTCCCAGTGGCCACACATTTTAATTCCACATCCCATTCCCATTCTGACATGTCTATCCACGGCCTCCTCTACTGTAAAAATGAAGCCACACTCAGGTTGGAGGAACAACACCTTATATTCCGTCTGGGTAGCCTCCAACCTGATGGCATGAATATCGACTTCTCTAACTTCCGCTAAGGCCCCACCTCCCCCTCGTACCCCATCTGTTACTTATTTTTATGCACACATTCTTTCTCTCACTCTCCTTTTTCTCCCTCTGTCCCTCTGAATATACCTCTTGCCCATCCTCTGGGTTCCTCCCCCTCCCCATCTTTCTTCCCGGACCTCCTGTCCAATGATCCTCTCGTATCCCCTTTTGCCTATCACCTGTCCAGCTCTTGGCTCTATCCCTCCCCCTCCTGTCTTCTCCTATCATTTTGGATCTCCCCCTCCCTCTCCAACTTTCAAATCCCTTACTCACTCTTCCTTCAGTTAGTCCTGACAAAGGGTCTCGGCCTGAAACGTCGACTGCACCTCTTCCTACAGATGCTGCCTGGCCTGCTGCGTTCTCCAGCAACTTTGATGTGTGTTGCTTAAGGCAGAGATTAATAGGTTCTTGATTGGTCACAGTGTCAAAGGTTATGGGAAAAGGGCAGGAACTGTGGTTGAGGAGGAAATAAAATAAAGATCAGCCATGATTGAATGGCGGAGCAGACTCAATGGGCCAGATGGCCTAATTCTGCTCCTATGTCTTACGGTCTTAACTTGTGCCAACTACAATAGGATCCTACCACAAACATATCTTCCCTTCCTCTCACTTTCCATAGGAATTGCTCTTTACATAACACCCTTATCTATATGTCTTTACCCATTGATGTCCCTCCTGGCACTTATCTATGCAAGCAAGTCAAGTGGTAAACCTACCCCTTTGTCAATATTCAGGGCCCAAACACTCCTTCCACGTGAGGGAACACTCCATCTTTAAATCTGTTGAGGTTATCTACTGTATCCTATGTTCCTGGTGCAGGTTGACGGACTACTATGATGATCAGCTTCATTCCATCTGCTTCAGATGGTGGGATTTCCTAATAGCTACCCAATCCGACTCAACTTTCCATTCTAATTCCAACATGTTAGTCTACAGCTTCCTCTAGTGCCATGATAAGGCCATATTCAGGTTGGAGGAGCAACACTTCATATTCCATCCTGGTAGCTTCCAACCTGAGTGTATGAACATCAATTTCTCCAACTTCTGATAATTCCTCCCCTTTTCCCTCATCTCTCTTTTCCAATCCCCATCATGATTCCCCTTTTACCCCTACTCATCACCTCCCTCTGGTGTCCCTCCTCCTTTCCTTTCTTCCCTTGTCCACTGACTGCTCATACCAGAGTCCACCTCCTTCAGCCCTTCACCTTCCACCTGTCACCTCCCTGCTTGTTACTTCATCACCCCTTTCCCACCACCCACTTTCCCCGTCACCTGGTTTCACCTATCAACTGCCAGTTTGTACTACTTCCGCTCACCCCTTTCTTATTTTGGGTTCTGCTCCCTTCTATTCCAGTCCTGATGAAGGGTTTTGGCCCAAAGTGCTGACTGCTTATTCCCCTCCACAGATACTCTCTGACTTGCTGAGTCCTCTAGCATTTTATGTGCGTGTTGCTCAAGATTTACAGTATCTGCAGAATCTCTTGTGATTGTGGTACTTTTGTTGTGAGGTTGCCATTTGTAAATCTGCCTTTTTTTTCATTAGAACTGGCCAGAGAACTGGATTTTAGTGAAGAGCAGATTCATCAGATCAGAATTGAAAACCCTAATTCCTTAGTGGACCAGAGCCAGGCACTTTTAAAATATTGGATGGAAAGAGACGGCAACTGTGCTTCAGGTAAGATGTATGCTGATTGAGTATTGTCGTAATGCAAGTCTGAATTTTATAAGACATTCTTCTAGGGTGCATCACAACCTGATATGGAAGTTGCCCTGTCCAAGACCGGAAGAAGATCGTGAACATGGCCCAGCACATCACACAATCCATTCTTCCGTCCTTGGACTCATTTTACACCACATGCTGTCGGAGCAGTGCTGCCAGGATAATCAAGGACACGACCCACCCAGCCAACACACTTTTTGTCCCTCTTCCCTCTGAGAAAAGGCTCAGGAGCTTGAAGACTCGTATGGCCAGATTTGAGAACAGCTTCTTTCCAACTGTGATAAGACTGCTGAACAGATCCTCACCCGGATCTGGGCCGTACCCTCCAAATATCCGGACCTGCCTCTTGGTTTTTTTGCATTTCCTTATTTTCCCTTTTCTATTTTCTATTTATGATTTATAATTTAATTTTTTATTATATTTACTATCGATTTGTGCTCCAGGGAGCACGAAGCGCAGAATCAAATATTGCTGTGATGAGTGTGCGACAATAATTGTTTGGCGACAATAATGTAATAATCAGTAATAAATAAATGTTCCATGACAAACTATCCATGGGGTTTTCCACAGGGTTTAATGTGGCAGCACAGACATTGGGTTTCTTACCCAACATGATGCCTTCATAAGGCACTGGTAACAGTTGAATAGAGGCTAACAATTGTGCTGTGCCTGAAAACACCAGAGTGGAAAATTTTCAATGATACACATAGATGTACAGTACCTCACAGTGCATTATTTAGTTACCATGTCACTATGGAAAAAGATCTTGGCGATTGTAGATTGAAAAGATTGAGCATATAGACATTAAGAAAGAAGATGTGCTGGAGCTTTTGGAAAGCATCAAGTTGGATAAGTCTCCGGGACCAGATGAGCTGTACCCCAGGCTACTGTGGAAGGCGAGGGAGGAGATTGCTGAGCCTCTGTCAATGATCTTTGCATCATCAATGGGGACGGGGGAGGTTCCGGAGGATTGCAGGGTTACAGATTTTGTTGCCTTATTCAAGAAAGGGAGTAGAGATAGCCCAGGAAATTATAGACCAGTGAGTCTTTCTCCAGTAGTTAGTAAGTTGATGGAAAAGATCCTGAGAGGCAGGTTTTATGAACATTTGGAGAGGCATAATATGATTAGGAATAGTCAGTATGGCTTTGTCAAATGCAGGTTGTGTCTTACGAGCCTGATTAAATTTTTTTGAGAATGTGGCTAAGCACATTGATGAAGGTAGAGTAGCAGATGTATTGTATATGGATTTCAGCAGGGCATTTGACAAGGTACCCCATACAAGGCTTATTGAGAAAGTAAAAAGGCATGGGATCCAAGGGGACCTTGTTTTGTACATCCAGAACTGGCTTGCTCACAGAAAGCAAAGAGTGGTTGTAGACGGGTCATATTTTGCATGGAGGTTGGTGACCAGTGGTGTGCCTCAGGGATCTGTTCTGGGACCCCTACTCTTTGTCATTTTTGTAAATGACCTGGATGAGGAAGTGGAGGGATGGGTTAGTAGGTCAAATATGATGGCAGAATATAGTATTAATGGTAAGACTCTTGGCAGTGTGGACGATCAGAGGGATCTTGGGGTCCGAGTCCATAGGACACTTAAAGCTGCTGCGCAGGTTGACTTTGTGGTTAAGAAGGCATACGGTGCATTGGCCTTCATCAATCGTGGGATTGAGCTTAGGAGCCAAAAGGTAATGTTGCAGCTATATAGGACCCTGGTCAGACTCCACTTGGAGTACTGTGTTCAGTTCTGGTCGCCTCACTACAGGAAGGATGTGGAAACCATAGAAAGGGTGCAGAGGAGATTTACAAGAATGTTGCCTGGATTGGGGAGCATGCCTTATGAGAATAGGTTGAGTGAACTCAGCCTTTTCTCCTTGGAGCGGAGGAAGTTGAGAGGTGACCTGACAGAGGTGTATAAGATGATGGGAGGCATTAATCTTGTGGATAGTCAGAGGCTTTTTTCCCAGGGCTGAAAATGGCTAACACAAGAGGGCAGTTTTAAGGTGCTTGGAAGTAGATACAGAGGACATGTCAAGGGTTTAAAAATGCAAACACGAGGAAATCTGCAGATGCTGGAAATTCAAGCAACACACACAAAATGCTGGTAGAACACAGCAGGCCAGGCAGCATCTATAGGAAGAGGTACAGTCGACGTTTCAGACCAAGATCCTATAGATGCTGCCTGGCCTGCTGCATTCCATCAGCATTTTGTGTGTATTACATGTCAGGGGTATGTTTTTTACGCAGAGAGTGGTGAGTGCGTGGAATAGGCTGTCCGCGACAGTGGTGGAGGCAGCTACGACAGGATCTTTTAAGAGTCTCCTGGATAGGTACATGGAGATTAGAAAAATAGAGGGCTATGGGTAACCCTAGGTAATTTCTAAACTAAGTACATGTTCAGTACAGCATTGTGGGCCAAAGGACCTGTATTGTGCTGTAGGTTTCTCTGTTTCTATGTAAGCATCAATGAATAATTGATTACTAACATGATTGGGTACTTACCCACTGCCCAAGGTTAAAAGGCAGGAGCAGTTCGCGACAGCATAATAGAGCTTTGGCCAGTGGCCAATCGACATTTGGAATTGATTAGTAATAGCAAATTAAAGGAAGGCAGAGGCAAGCAAAGCTGAAATCATCACAGTGGCCATCACCTCAGTGGACATGGTCAGAGTGGTGATCTAAGGCTTTGAGGATTCAGCAAAGAGATGCTTCACTCAGCGAAAGCAAAGGAGAGGAAAGGTCAAATATTTTCATTCTCTTCTTTGTATCTGCTCAGCTCGGGCTATAGAGATGTCAAGCAGGATAGCTGAATGTTTCTCTTGTGGAATGTGGGAAGGCAGGGAGACCGCCAGTGTCTCTGACGATTACAACTGTGAGAAGTGAATCCAGCTGCAGCTTCTACCAAACCACGTTGAGCTGGAGCTGGAACTGGAACAGGTCATTTGGGAGGATGAGAGGTGATAGATCGGACAAATAGGGAGGTAGTTACACCCAGGAAACTGGGTGACAGTCAAAAAGGAGAAAGGGGCTAAGGAGCCAGAGAAGAATACCCCTGTGACCATCCTCCTCAACAACAGGCATATCACCTTGGGTGCTGTCGGGAAACGGGGGAGACGGCCTGACTGAGGAATATCACATTAGTCGGGTTTCTAGCACTGAGTCTCACCTGTGACTAGGAAACAAAGGGGGTAGAAGAGGCACGCTATGGTGATAGGGGATTCATTAGTTAGTCTGTGGGCGAGAACGAGATTCCTGGATGGAAAGTTGCCACTATGTGCCAGGGTCTGGGATATCTTGGACTGAGTCCTCAGCATTCTTTAGTGGGAGAGGGAACAGACAGAAGTCGTTGTCCATGAGACACCAATGACATGGGTAGGACAAGTGACAAGGTTCTGCATAAGGAGGTCAAGGAGTTAAATGCTAAGTTAAAGGGCATGACCTCCAGGGTTGTGATCTCAGAACTGCTACCCATGCCATGTGCTAGTGAGGCTAGAACAAGGAAGATTATACAGTTTAATGCATGGCTAATGAGTTGCTGTAGGAGGGAGGACATAAGATTTTTGGATCATTTGGCTCTTTTCCAGTGAAGGTGCGACCAGTACAGATTTGATGGTTTGGACCTGAACTGGAGGGAGACTAAAATCCTGGCAGAAAGGTTTGTTAATGTTACATGGTGGGGTTTAAACTATAGTTGAAGGGATGATGTGAAGCAGAGTACCAGAACAGTTAGTGGAGGATGTGGACGCAGATGTTGGTAAGACCTCAGACAAAGTTCGGAATCAAAAGACAAATGGTGTGACAAATTGAAAAGGGTGAATACACGACTTTAGGTGTTGTATCTGAATGCATGCAGTGTACGGAAATAGATTGTAGCAAGGTTGTAGATTGGCAGCTATGACATTCATACAGGAGTGGTGCAATACTGCGTATGATACTCCTGTAGGGGTGGTGTGGTGTATGATACTCCTGGAGGAGTGGGGTGATAGTTGTGTGATACTCATGTACAAATGGTGTGATACTGTGTTGTACAATACTCCTGTAAGAATGGTGAGATTGTTGTACGATACTCCTGTAAGAGTTATGTGATACTGTGTTGTATGATACTCCTGTAGGAGTGGTGTGATGTTGTATGATACTCGTGTAGTAGGAATGGTGTGATTGTTGTGTGATACTCATGTGGAAGTGGTGTGATGTATGATACTCATGTAGCAACGGTGTGATTGTTGTGTGAGATTCATGTAGAAGTAGTGTGATTGTTGTATGATACTCCTGTAGGAGTGGTGTGATGTTGTATGATACTCGTGTAGGAGTGGTATGATTGTTGTGTGATACTCGTGTAGGAGTGGTGTGATACTGTGTTGTATGATACTCCTGTAGGAGTGGTGTGATACTGTGTTGTATGATACTCCTGTAGGAGTGGTGTGATTGTTGTGTGATTCTAGAATGCCATATACTAGTAAAAGTTCAATAATGTGTTTTCAGGTGGTTAGTTTACATCTTGCTTTTGAATTTAAGAGCAATATTTATGAAGCATAGGATCTCATGTCCTTTATTAGCTGAACTTTGATGTGTATCACCAAAATTTTTCTTTATTAAATTTTTTAAGCTGTGTCAAATTTTAAGCCTACTTCACCAGCTATTTTGACGTGTATTTCTATCCTTCATTCACTTCAATGCTTTCAGAGAATGCAAATATACCCATAGTTTCGATCCACATTGTTTTCTGTTGTTTCTTTGTTACAAATTATTGCTATCATTTTCCTATCAATTGCTGTCAATTTCTCAGTAACCACCTCTGAATTTTTTTATAAGGAACCATAAAATCTCTTTGGAGTGGTGTGTGCAGTTCTGGTCTCCATATTACAAGAATGATGTGGAGAGTTTGTAGACAGTGCAGTGGATTTTGGCCAGGATGGTGCCTGGATTAAAGAGTTATTATCTATAAGGATAAGTTGGATTCTCTGAAGAGTCAAAGGCTGATGGGAGATGTAATATAAGTTTTTGAAGTTATGAGAGCTAGAACTTTTCATAGTGTTAAAATTTCAAATGCAAGGTGTCATAGCTTTAAGGTGAGGAGATGGAATTTAAGGGAGAACTTGGCTGGGAAATTCATGAGTGTCACTTGGGGGATTCTAAACTCACTAGGCGGGGGGTCAGAAATTGAAGAGATGAGAGGTAGGCAGATATTTTGACCAATAAAAACGTGCAGAAGCTGGATAATGAGACAAGTGCATTGAAGTGTGCATATTTTAATGCCAGAAGTATTACGAGTAAAAATGATGAACTGCAAGAATGGATCAATACATGGAACTGTGACATTGGTGCCATAAAAGAGACTTTGTTGAATGAGGGGCGAGTGGATGTTTAATGTTCCAATATTTTATGTTTTTAAAGAAGGAAGTAAAAGGGGTGGGTGTGAGGGGGAAGGATATCACACCTATACTCAGAAGGGACATGATGGAGGATTTGTCCAGGAAGGTTTCTCAAATCGGTATGTAGACTGGAACCTCCTTAGGGTAAGAAATTTAGAAGGAGCAAAAATTGGTAGGTGCATCCAAGAAGGTTCCTTAAATCAGTACATGGATGGCCAGTGAGAGGAGTAGCCCTACTGCGTAATGAGCCTGGCCACATGACTGACCTTTCAGTTGGAGAACATCAAGAGAACAGTGGTTACAACTCCTTATGTTTTAAGATAGGACATGATGATAAGTTTGAACCTTGCAGAAGAGTATTACATTGGAGCAGGGCAAATTATGAGAGTTTTAGGCAGGAAGTAGTGAAAGTTAATTGGGAACAGCTGCTTTTGAGCAAGTGCACATCTGATATGTGGAGGGTGTTTAAAGACCATCTGCACAGAGCACAGGAGAGGTACGTTTCCGTAAGACCTTGGAGGTGAAGAAATGTGATGAGAGTACAGTCAACATTTCGGGCTGAGACTGGAAAAAAAAAGATGAGTCTGTATAAGAAGGTGGGGAGGAGGGAAGGAAGAAGCACAAGGTGATGGGTGAAACCGAAGGGAGTTTGACAGTGCTCTTTTCCATAGTTGCTGCCTGGTCTGCTGAGTTCCTCCAGCATTGTGTGTGTGTTGCTTGGATTTTCAGTAGATTTTCTCTTGTTTAAGAAAGGTAGTGAATTTAGTCAAGAAGTAAAAAAGAAATGTATGTAAGGCTCAGGAAGCTAAGATCAAACAGAGCTCATGATTATATAAAAAAAGCAAGAAAAGAAGGGAATCGAAAGAACCAGAGGGGACCATGGCAAATTGGATTAAAGTGAATCCTAAGGCATTCTATACAAATATCAAAAGCAAGATGGTACAATTAACTACTCAAAGTTAAAGGAGGGAATATGTTTTAGGAGGTGGAAGATGTGGGAGAGGTCTTAAATGAGTACTTACTATTAATACTTACCAAGAGGAAGGACATGCTCATGTGTGAGGGCATTTTAACGTAATGTTTTCCCAGGGCCTGATGGGTTATTTAATGAGGTTATAGCTGGGCCTTGAACAAGATCTTTGTCTGCTCTCTAGCCATAGGCCAAGTCCTGGAGGGCTCACAGGTAGCTAATGTTCCATTATTCAGAAAAGGAAATAGAGATAATCTGGAACCATAGATTAGTGAGTCTTATTGCAGTGGTAGAGAAGCTACTGGGGAGAATTCCTCGAGATAGGAAATATGAGCATTTGGAAAAGCATGGCCTAATTAGGGACTATCAGCATGGCTTTGTGAAGGGCAAGCCATGTCTTACTAATTTGATTGAGTTCCTCATGGAGGTGACAAATATGAAGGTAGAGATGTTGATGTTGTCTACACGGATTTTAAAAGGCATTTGACAAGGTCTGTCATAGGGGGCTATTAAGATGCATGGGATCCACAATGACCTGGCTATTTAAACCATAAGACATAGGAGTAGAAATAGGCCATTCGGCTCATTGAGTCTCCTCCACCATTCAATCATGGCTGATTTATTATCCCACTCAACCTCATTCTCCTGCTTTCTCCCCATAACCTTTGACACCCCGACAAATCAAAAACCTGTAATGAGTACAGGCACAGCACCGTCAAATGCTCCTTGTACATAAACCCTTTCATTTCTGGAATCATTCTCGTGATAATGCTCTGGACCCTTTCCTATGATAGCACATCTTTTCTTTGGTAAGGGGCCCAAAACTGCTTACTATACTCCAATTCTGGTCTGACCAATGCCTTATAAAGTCTTAGCATTGCATCCTTGCTTTCATTCACTAGTCCTCTCAAAATGAATGTTAATATTGCATTTTCTTACCACCAACTCAACTTGTAAGTTAACCCTTATGGATATCTGCACGAGGTCTTGTAAGTGCCTTTGCACTGCTAAGTTTTGAATTTTCTTCCCATTTAGAAAATAGTCTATGACTTTATTCATTCTACCAAAGTGCATGACCATGCACTTCCCTAAACAATATTCCATCTGCCACCTATTTGCCCATTCTCCTAATCTTTCTAGACTTTCTGAAGACTACCTGCAAACTACATGACCCTTCACCTATCTTCGTATTGTCTGTAAACTTGGCCACAAAGCCACCAATTCCATCATCCAAATCATACAGTTTGAGAAGGAGAAGCTAAAATCGGATGTATCAGTATTACAGGAGAGTGAAGGGAATTACAAAGGCATGAGAAGGGGACACTAACAGGGATGACAGCGGAACAACAATGGCTGGAGTTTCTGGGGCAATTCGGAAGGAGCAGGATGGATACATTCTAAAGATGAAAAGGTATTCTAAAGGGAGGATGTCACAACAGTGGCTGACAAGGGAAGTCAAAGATGGCATAAAAGCAAAACAGGGAGCATATAATATGGCAAAAATGAGTGTGGAAGACACTAGCAGTATGCCAGAAGTGTGAAGCGTTGGAGACAGAAGTCAATGTTAATGCTTTTACCAAGGAGAATGTGCTTGGGAGGCTGACTAGTCTGAGGGTCGATAGGTCACCTGAACCAGATGGACTGCACCCCAGGCTTCTCAAAGAGGTAGCTGAAGAGATTGTAGAGACATTGGTAATGATATTTCAAGAATCAATAGATTCTGACATGGTTATAGAGCAGTGGTCCTCAACCACCGGGCCGCAAAGCATGTGCTACCAGGCTGCGAGGAAACGATATGATTTGGCAATATGAAACGATATGAGTCAGCTGCACCTTTCCTCATTCCCTGTCACTCACTGTTGAACTTGAACACCCCCCTCCCCCGTCGGCCGGTCCACAAGAATATTGTCAATATTAAACTGGTCCGCGGTGCCAAAAAGGTTGGGGACCCCTGTTCGAGAGGACTGGAGTACTGCCAATGCCATTCCACTGTTTAAGAATGGAGGGAGGTTAAAGAAAGAAAATTATAGGCCAGTTAGCCTGACTTCAGTAGTTGGAAAAATGTTGGAGTCTTTTATTAAAGATGAGGTTTTAGGGTACTTGCAGGCACATGATAAAATAGACCAAAGTCAGCATGGCTTTCTCAATGGGAAATCTTGCTTGAATAATCTGTTGGAATTCTATGAGGAAATTACAGACAGGAAAGACAGAGGAGAATAAGTGGATGTTGTTGGTTTGGATTTTCAGAAGGCCTTTGACAAGGTGCTACACATGAGGCTGCACCCTTAACAAGATGAGAGCCTATTATATTACAGGAAAGATAGGAGCATGGAGAGAAGCAAACAACAGGAGTTCTGCAGATGCTGGAAATTCAAGCAACACACATAAAAGTTGCTGGTGAACGCAGCAGGCCAGGCAGCATCTCTAGGAAGAGATGCAGTCGACGTTTCAGGCCGAGACCCTTCGTCAGTGTAGCATGGAGAGAAGATTGGCTTACAGCCAGGAGATAAGGAGTGGGAATAAAGGGAGCCCTTTCTGGTTGGCTGCAGGTAACTAGTGATGTCCTGCAGGACCACTTATTTTTGTCAATGATTTGGATGAAGGAATTGATGGCTTTGTAGCCAAATTTGCAGATGATACGAAGATAGGTGTAGCAACAGGTCATATTGAGGAAGCAGGGGGTCTGCAGAAGGACTTAGACATTGAGGGAATGGGCAAAAAAGTGGCAGATGGAATATAGGGAAGTGTGTGGTCATGCAATTTGGCAAAAGGAATAAATGCGAGGACTATTTTCTAAATGGAGAGAACATTCAGAAACCAGAGGTGCAAAGGGCCTTGGGAGACCTCGTGCAGTATTCCCTAAAGGTTAACTTGCAGGTTGAAGTCAGTGGTAAGGAAGGCAAATGCAATGTTAGTATTCATTTTGAGAGGACTAGAATACAAAAGCAAGGATCTAATGCAGAGGCTTTGTAAGGCCAGATCGCACTATGAGTATTGTGAGAGGTTTGGAGCCCCTTATACAAGAAAAGATGTGCTGACATTGGAAATGGTCCAGAGGATGTTCACAAGGATGATTCTGGGAATGAATGAGTTAAAATATGAGGAGTGTTTGATGGCTCTGGGCCTATACTAGCTGGAGTTTAGTAGAAGAATGATAGGGGATCTCATTGATGGGGTCTACAACTGACAACACAGGAAGAAAATGCATGTCAAGAGAGCACTGTTACAATAGTCATGGGGGAGTTCAATGTGCAGGCAGATTGGGATATCAGCTTGATGGTGGATCGCAAGAGGGGAATTTTCTAGGATGCCTGCCAGATAGGTTTTTAGAGCAGCTCATGATTGAGCCCACTAGGGGATCAGCTATTCTGAATTGGGTCTTGTGCAATGAACTGGAATTGATTAGAGAGCTTAAGTAAAGGACACCTTAGGAGTCAGTGATCACAGTATGATAGAATTCAGCCAGTAATTTGAGAAGGAGAAGGTTAAAGTCAGATGTATCAGTATTACATTGGAGTAAAGGGAATTACAGAGGCATGAGAGAGGAGCTGGCCAAAATTGATTAATTAGGAACACTAGCTGAGATGATGACAGAGCAGCAATAGAAACATAGAATAATAGAAAACCTACAGCACCATACAGGCCCTTCGGTCTACAAAGCTGTGCCGAACATGTTCTTAACTTAGGAATTACCTAGGGTTACCTATAGCACTCTATTCTTCTGAGCTCCATGTACCTGTGTAGGAATCCCTTAAAAGACCCAATCATATCCACCTCCACCACCGTCACTGGCAGCCCATTCCACACACTCACCACTCTCTGTGTAAAAAAACTTACCCCTGACATCTCCTCTGTTCCTAGTTCCAAGCACCTTAAAACTGTGTCCTCTAGTGCTAGCCGTTTCAGCCCTGAGAGAAAGCCTCTGACTATCCACATGATCAATGCCTCTCATCATCTTATACACCTCTATCAGGTCACCTCTCATCCTCCACTACTGTCAATCAATATTTGGCAAATTAACATCTCCCGCCATGACAACCCTGTTATTATTACACCTTTCCAGAATCTGTCTCCCTATCTGCTCCTCGATGTCCCTGTTACTATTGGGTGGTCTATTAAAAACACCCAGTAGAGTTATTGACCCTTTCGTGCTCCTAACTTCCACCCACAGAGACTCTGTAGACAATCCCTCCAAGTCTTCCTCCTTTTCTGCAGCCGTGACACTATCTCTGATCAACAGTGCCACGCCCCGACCTCTTTTGCCTCCCTCCCTGTCCTTTCTCAAACATCTAAAGTCTGGCACTTGAAGCAACCATTCCTGCCCCTGTGCCATCCAAGTCTCTGTAATGGCCACAACACCATAGATCCAAGAACTGATCCATGCTCTAAATTCATCCGCTTTGCTCATAATACTCCTTGCATTAAAATAGACACATCTCAAACCATCAGTCTGAGCACATCCCTTCTCTATCACCTTCCTATCCTCCCTTTCGCACTGTCTACAAGCTTTCTCTATTTGTGAGCCAACTGCCTCTTCCTCTGTCTCTTCAGTTTGGTTCATACCCCCCAGCAATCCTAGTTTAAACTCTCCTCAATAGCCTTAGCAAACCTCCCCTCCAGGATATTGGACCCCTTGAGATTCAAGTGCAACCCGTCCTTTTTGTACAGGTCACTCCTGCCCCAAAAGAGCTCCCAGTGATCCAGAAATCTGATTCCCTGCCCCCTGCTCCAATCCCTTAGCCACGCATTTATCCTCCACCTCATGCTAATCCTAAACTCACTGTTACGTGGCACAGGCAGTAATCCCGAGATTACTACCTTTGTGGTCCTGCTTCTCAACTTCCTTCCTAACTCCCTGTAGTCTGCTTTCAGGACCTCTTCCCTTTTCCTGCCTGTGTTGTTGGTACCTTTATGTACCACGACCTCTAGCTGTTCTCCTTCCCACTTCAGGATATCGTGGATGCGATTAGAAGCATCCTGGACCCGAGCTGCAATTTTTGGGAACAATTCAGAAGGTGCAGGACATATCCATCCAAAAGAGGAGGAAGTATTCTAAAGGCAAGATGACACAATGGTGGCTAACAACATAAAAGCCAAAGGGAGGGTATATAGAGCAAAAATTCATGGGAAATTAGAGGATTGGAAAGATTTCAAAAGCCAACAGAAGGCAACTAGAAAAGTCATTAGAAAGTAAAAGATGGAATACGAAAATAAGCTGGCTAATAATATTAGAGAAGATACCAAAAGTTTCATCAGATACATAAAGTGCAAAAAAGAGGCAAGGGTAGATATCGGACTACAGGAAAATTATGCTGGAGAGGCAGTAATGGGTGACAAGGAAATGGCAGATGAACTGAAGAAGAATTTTGCATCTGTCCTCACTGTAGAAGACACTAGGAGTATGCTAGAAGTTTGAGAGTGTCAGGGGGCAGAATTGTGTGCAGTTGCCATTACTATTCAAAGGTTCTTGGGAAACTGAAAGGTCTGAAGGTAGGTAGGTCAACTAGACCAGATGGTCTACACCCCATAGTTCGGAAGGAGGTGGCTGAAGAGATTGTGGAGGCGTTAGTAAATATCTTTCAAGAATCAATTGATTCTGGCATTGTTCTGGAGGAATGAAAAATTGCAAAATCAATCCACTCTTCAAAAAGGTAGAGAAGCCAAAGAAAGAAAATTACAGGTCTCACTTCAGTGGTTGGGAAGATCCACAAACACCAGAAAATCTGCAAATGCTGGAAATTCAAGGCAACACAAAATGTTGGCGAAACTCAGCAGGTAGGCAGCATCTAAGCATCTATGGAAAGGAATAAACAGTCAACGTTTCTGGCCGAGACCCTTCATCAGGACTGGAAAAAATTTGAGAAGTCAGGGTAAGAAGGTGTGGGAGAGGGGTAGAAGGGAGGAAGAAGTGCAAGGTGATAAGTGAAACTGGGAGAGGGGAAGGTGGAAGAAAGGGAAGGAAGAGAAGTACCAGAGGGAGGTGATGAGCAGGTAAGGAAATATCTGAGAGAGGGGAACAGAAATGGGAAATGGTGAAAGGGGAGGGGCAGTTACCGTTTTTGAGAATTCATTGATCATGCCATCAGGTTGGAGGCTACCCAGACGGAACATATGGTGTTGCTCCTCCAACCTGGCTGTGGCCTCATCACGGCAGTAAAGGGAAGGCTGTGGATTGACTTGTCAGAATGGGAACTGAAGTAGAATTGAAATGGGAGGCAACTGGGAGATCCTGCTTTTTCTGATGGACAGTAGGTGCTCGATGAAGCGGTCACCCAATCTACATCTTGTCTCACTGATATACAGGAGGCCACACTGAGATACCGTAGATAACCCCAACAAACTCACAAGTGAAGTGTTGCCTCATCTGGAAGGACTGTTTGGGGCCCTGAATGGTAGTGAGAGAGGCGATGTAGGAGCAGGTGTGACACTTGTTCCATTTGCAAGGATAATTACCAGGATGAAGATCAGTGTGGAGGGACGAGTGGGCAAGGGAGTCACATAAGGAGTGATCCCTGTGAAATGAGGGAAAGATGTGTTTGGTGGTGGAATCCTAGTGGTGGAAGAATTACAGAGAATTTTGTGCTGGACATGGAGGCTAATTGGGGTGGTAGGTGAGGAAAAGAGGAACACTATCCCTGGCATTGTGGTGGGATGATGTGGTGAGGGCAGCGTTGATGGTGGAGGAAGGAAAGTATCTTTCTTTCAATAAGGAGGACATCTCATTAGTTCTAGAATGAAAAGCCACATCCTGAGAGCAAATACTGTGGAGATGGAGGAACTGAGAGAAGGGGATAGCATTTTAACAAGTGACAGGGTGTGAAGAGATATAGTCCAGGTAGCTGTAAGAATCAGTGGGTTTATAAAAGGTATTGGTGGATAGACTCTCTCCAGAGATAGACAGGGAGATTGAGAAAGGGGAAGGAGGTATCAGAAGCGGACCAAGTCAATTTGAAGGAAGGGTGGAAGTTGGATCCAAAGTTAATGACATTCATAATGAAAATGAGATGGTCAGGGCCAGGGAACTTTAGCTTGACTATCACCAACCTTATTAACTCTGGGGATCTCCCATCCACTGCTACCAACCTCATAGTGCCTTTACCCCAATCCTCCCGTTTCTACCTCCTACCGAGGATGCATAAACCTGCCTGTCCAATTAAACCCATTGTTTCTGCTTGTTCCTGCCCCACCAAACCTATATCTGCATACCTTGACTCTATTTTATCTTCCCTGATTAGGTCCCTTTGTACCCAGATCCATGATACTTCACATGCTACTGATCTTTTCCATGACTTCAAGTTCCCTAGCCCTGGTCATCTTATTTTCTCTATGGATGTCCAGTCTTTATACACCTCTATCCCCCATCATGAGGGCCTTACAGCTGTCCACTTCTTTCTTGACAACAGATCAAACCAGTTCCCCTCCACCACCACTCTCCACCATCTGGCGGAACTGGCCCTCACTCTCAATCATTTCTCCTTGAGCTCCTCCCCATTCAAGTCAAGGGTGTAACCATGGGCACTCATATGGGTCCTAGCTATGCCTGCCATTTTTGTTAGCTATGTGGAACAGTCCATATTCCAAGCCTACACCGGTGTCACTCCACAGCTCTTCTTACACCACCTGATGATTACATTGGTGCTTTTCATTCCAGAACTAATGAAATGCCCTTCTTCTTCAAAGAAAGGAACTTGCCTTCCTCTATAATCAAGTGTGCCTTCAACTGCGTCTCTTCCATTTGGCATATGTCTGCCCTCACCCCAGCCTCTCGCCACCCTACCAGGAATAGGGTTCCTCTTGTCCTCAACTACCACCTCATTGGCCTCTGCGTCCAGCACGTAATTCTCTATAATGCAGCATCTCCAACAAGATCCCACCACAAAGCACATCTTTCCGTCGCCCCACTTTCCACTTTCCACAGGGATTCCTCCCTATGTGACTCCCTTGTCTGCTCGTCCCTTCTTACTGATCTCCTTCCTGGCAAGTGGAGCAAGTGCTACACCTGCCCCTGCACCTTCTCCCTCACTACTATTCAGGGTCTAAACCAATCCTTCTAGGTGACGTGACACGTCACCTGTGAGTCTGTTGGGGTCATCTACTCTATCCAGTGCTCCCGGCAAGACCTCCTGTATATTGGTGAGACCCGATGTAGACTGGGAGACCGCTTCACCGAGCACCTGCCTGAAAAAGTATGGTCTCTCGGTAGCCATTTAAACACATTAATCCATGGCCTCCTCTACGGCCACAAAGAGGCCACACTCAGGTTGGAGGAGCAACACCTTGTGTTCTGTCTGACTAGCCTCCAACCTGATAGCATGAACATCGATTTCTTGAACTTCCGTTAATTGTCCCTCCCTCTTCACCATTCCCCATTCCCGTTACCCTTTCTCACCTTTTTCCTTACCTGCCCATCGCCCTCCTCCGATGCTCCTCCTCTTTCCTTTTTTCCCATGGTCTTCTAGCCTCCCCTATCCGATTCTCCCTCCTCCAGCCCTTCATCTCTTTCACAAATCAACTTCTCAACTTCACCCCCTCCCTCTCTCCCAGTTTCACCTATCACCTTTAACTTCTTCCTCCCTTCCCCCACCTTCTTACTCTGACTTCTCATATTTTCTTCCAGTCTTGATGAAAGGTCCCGGCCTGAAACATTGACTGTTTATTCCTTTCCATTGATGCTGCCTGGTCTGCTGAGTTCCTCCAGCACTTTTTGTGTGTGTTGATTGGGAAGACGTTGGAATTGATTATTAAGGATATGTTTTTGGGTACTTGGAGGCCCAAGATAAATTAGGCTGTAGTCAGCACGGTTTCTCAAAGGAAAAATCTTGTCTAGCTAATCTGTTGGAATTTTTTGAAGAAATAGCAGGCAAGACACTCAAAGGTGCCACACATGAGGCTGCTTAACAAGTTATAGGAAAAATACTACCATGGTAGAGCATTGGCTTATTGGCAAGAGGCCGAAGGTGGGAATAAAGGGAACCTTTTCTGATTGGCTGCTGGTGACTAGTGACATTCCACAAGGGTCAGTGTTGGGACTGCTTCTTTTTACGTTATATGTCAATGATTTGGATGATGGAATTGATGGATTTTTGGCCAGGTTTGCAGACAATTACGAAGATGGGGAAGGCAGTTAGTTTTGAGAAAGTGGAGAGGCTACAGAAGGGTTTATACAGATTAGGAGAATGGGTAAAGAAAAGGCAGATAGAATACAGCTGGGAAACATAGGGTCGTGCACTTTGGTACAAGAAATACAAGCGTAGACTATTTTCTAAATGGAGAGAAAATTCAAAAACCTGAGGTGCAAAGGGACTTGGGAGTTCTCGCAGGATTCCCTAAAGGTTAATTTTCAAGTTGAGTCTGTGGTGAGGAAGACATATGTGATGTTAGCATACATTTCAAGAGGTCCAGAATGCAAAAGCAAGAATAGAATGTTGAGGCTTTATAAAGCACTGGTAAGGCCTCACTTAGAATATTGTGAGCAGTTTTGGGCCCCTTATCTAAGAAAGAATGTGCTGACAATTGAGACTGTTCAAAGGAGGTTCACGAAAATTATTCTGGGATTGAAAGGCTTGTCATATGAGGACTTCTGCAGATTCCAGGCACATCTTCCCACCTTTATCTTTAATCAGTCCTACCTTCACTCCTGTCATCCTTTTTTTCTTCACATAATTGAAGAATGCCTTGGGGTTTTCCTTTACCCTACTCACCAAGGCCTTCTTAGCCCCTTCTTAAGCTCCTTTTTTGCTATCCTATATTCCTCAATAGACCCATCTGATCCTTGCTTCCTAAACCTCATGTATGCTGCTTTCTTCCACCTGACTAGATTTTCCACCTCACTTGTTACCCACGGTTCCTTCACCCTACCATTCTTTATCTTCCTCACCGGGACAAATTTATCCCTAACATCCTACAAGAGATCTCTAACAATCGACCACATGTCCATAGTACATTTCCCTGCAAAAACATCATCCCAATTCACACCCGCAAGTTCTAGCCTTATAGCCTCATAATATGCCCTTCCCCAATTAAAAATTTTCCTGTCCTCTCTGATTCTATCCTTTTCCATGATAATGCTAAAGGCCAGGGAGCGGTGGTCACTGTCCCCCAGATGCTCACCCACTGAGAGATCTGTGACCTGACCCAGTTCATTACCTAGTACTAGTTCTAGTATGGCATTCCCCCTAGTCGGCCTGTCCACATACTGTGACAGGAATCCATCCTGGACACACTTAACAAACTCTGCCCCATCTAAACCCTTGGAACTAATGAGGTGCCAGTCAATATTAGGGAAGTTAAAGTCACCCATGATAACAACCCTGTTATTTTTGCACCTTTCCAAAATCCGCCTCCCAATCTGCTCCTCTAATGCCCCTCTAATGCCCTCTAATCCAGGCATTATCCTGAGAAGTCAGCAGTGGAGGCTGAAGGGAAAGGTGATAGATTTATAAGATTAAGAGAGGGAAAGATAGAATAGATCACCAGTATATTTTTCCTACGGTTGAAATGTCTAAAAACAGAGGGCATGCATTTATGGTGAGATGGGGTAATATCAAAGGAAATATGCAGGGCAAGTTTTTTTACACAAAGTGTTGGGTGCCTGGAATGTGCTGCCGAGGCTGGTGGTAGAGGCAAGTACAATATACCGTCAGTAACACATACAAAATGCTGGAGGAACTCAACAGGTTAGGCAGCATCTGTGGAAAGGTTGGCACCCTTCATCAGTCCGAAACATCACCGTTTATTCCTTTATATAGACGCTTCCTCACCTGCTGAGTTCCTCCAACATTCTGTGTGTGTTACTCTGGATTTCCAGCATCTTATTTCAGCTTAACATCGTGGGCCAGTAGGCCAATTTCTGCCCAGTACTGTCTTATGTTCTGTGTTGCTCTGAGATGTGTGGGCAAGTTTTTTTTTTACACAGGTGCCTGGAGCACACAGTCAGAGCTGTTTGTGGAAGCAGACATGACAGGCACATTTATGATCACGAAGGAATGAAGGGAAATGAATCATGTAGCGGCATGTGGAACCGGTTTGATTTGGCATCATGGTTGGCAGTGACATGAGGACTGTAGAAACCGGCCCGGTTCTTGAACTGTACTGCCCTAAAATCAGCCCCTCAATAACTCACAAGACTTTTGTAGTTGGAGTATCATCACAGATTAAATGTCTGAAGTTTGGCACTTCGGCTCAGCATGGTCTGTGTCGTTGAGTTCAGAGTTTAATTCTGGCACCGTCTGTAAGGAGTTTGTATGTTCTCCTGTGACTGTCTGACTTTCCTCTGGGTGCCCTGCTTTCCTCCCACAGTCCAAAGGCAAACGAGTTAAATGGTAAATAGGTTATTGTAATTTGCCCTGTGATGGCTTGCTGGGCGGTGCAGCTTTTGGGCTGGAAGGACCTGTTCTGCACTGTATCTCTGAATTAGATAACTAAATAAATATGTTACAACTCCCTGTGTCTGCATTCTTGAACTCAATCACTTTTTGCTTTCTTGCCAGTGACATTAAACCTCTGTTATTTAATTTCAGACATTTCCACTGAAATCAGTTTTTTTGTATTGAAAACGCTTATCGTTTTAAATACTGTACATGATTAAATGTTTACTTCACCTTGTTTACTTTAAGTGTTGTTACATGAATGAAGTCACTAGAGAAAAATACCGTAGATACAAAGCAGCTTCTTTATTCGACAAAACAAGGTACAGCAGGCATCATATGGAGACGCTTTCGGTCGAAAGATTTGCTGGTCCAGTGTGGAGCTTGATATTTTATGTGCCAAACATCAAAGGACAACTCCATATTTACAATGTATGGACAATGCTTTCTTTGAAACTGCACACAACCTTCACAATTTCCTGCTTCACATCCACACCACAGGTATCCAAATAGATTTTAATCAGCATTGTCTGGTCTGGGATTTACTGCTTTTAGGAACCCATTGTTCAGAGCTGCACTCCAGATTAAATCCACAAGACATATTCAGATGTGAAGACTGGTAGCCAAAGTCAATTGCTAAATGTATATATCCTGAACCCAGAAATCACTCGAACATCAAGGATGTCAATTCTAGAATCTCTAGTTTTTCCACATAAGATATTTTTCAACCTTTAAACCTAGTAAATCTCCATCATACATTCTAAAAAGCTACAGCGTCCTTATCTTTGGTTTGGAAGTTTTGTCACAACAGTCACTCTTGAGTTCCAAGCCCCGTTTTCATACTCTGCTTGTCTATTCACCTTTAAATAGTTGGCCGTATACATGCCAACGTCCACATTTGGTTCAATTACTTTATATTGCTTCACCTTATTTTCCTACCTACATAAGTCATTTCATATTTATCTTTATTCTTTCACGTATCTATCCATTTTGCCAGTATCTTAACATTCTCCTGAACTCTCCTTTGTCAGTGTTTCCAAGTTTTATATCATTTACAATCTTTGGAATGGTCTGGATATTGAAACTCATGTCATACTGACCCCATGCCACACGTCCTTCTGTTTTCAGTAACATGTTATTGTCAGTACTCTCTGGTCATGATTCTTCCTCCTGTTAAATAGCTGCTTGGGATGAACCTTGACAAAATCTCTGTATTGCTTTCCAGACTTTCTAGGCAGACACACAGACCACAAGGTGAAGGCCAATAATCACATCCATACTGCAGCCAGCTTCTCATGATAGTGAAATTCAGACTTTAGCTGTGCATGAAGAATCTGATGGGCAGGGCCCTTCACCATCAGCCAAGTGAGAACTCAGTTCAGGGAATCAGATGGCTGTCAGCAAGAGCTGAGCTTTCCTGTACCCGAAAGAAGGCAAAATGAGAGTTTTCACGAAGTATTTACAGCCATTCCTGTGACACCATAGACACAAGGAGTCTAAGGTGTCACAGGAATGGCATTCAGTCCATAACAAGTCCACAACAACAGTGATACCTGATCAGGTGAATGTCTTTTATGCACAGTTTGATGCACGGTACAATGCCAACAAGAAAGGGTTCCCTCTGCCCAAGTAGTAGGCGCACTGTGTAACTGCAACTGGTATGAGGAAGACCACAGCCAGGGCCAACCACATAAAGTTGCTGAGGCTGATAACATAACTGGTCAGGTGCAGAGAGACTGTGAAGCCCAGCCCAGTTAATAGAGATTGTAACAGACATCTTCAACATCTCCCTGGAACTGGAGCAAACTCCTGTCTGTTCCCCTAACAAATCCCGTATCACCACAACTTACCTCTTCTTCTCCCTTCCCTTTGAGTCACAGATACAAACTCAGTGCCAGAGGCCTGACCACTGTGACTCTGTTAGTCAACCCCGTCGATATATCTGTTTCCAAAGTGATCTACCTGTTGTTGAGGTGGACGGCCACTGGGCTACTCTGCACCGACTCCTTAACCTCCTGTCACCAACTCTCCTGTGTCTTACACTTTGGGTGTAACTACCTCTCTATATGTCCTATCTATGACCCCCTCAGCCTCCCAAATGCTTTGGAATTCATTCAGTTCCAGCTCCAACTCCTTAACGAGGTTGTTGGAAGTTGGCCGCTGGTCAAAACTGTTGCAAACTGCTCCCGTCTTTTATCCTCGGGCAGTGGATCTAATTGAAGTCCCCTTCTCTCCACTTCCAATGTCTGGATTGGCTGCTGCTCAAAGCTCATTGTACACTATATTTGCTCCACTTATTTTTTTTTCAATTATCCCCTGTTTTTTGTGCCCTTGTTTCAAAGATTCATTACACAGACTCATTATAACAGACATGTACATAAGAGCTTTATAGACAACTGTTGTCTAATAGATGAGCCTCAAAATCATTTGTAGACCTGTATCTGCTTGCTTGAATGCTGAAATGTAAGAAATACTTGATTTTTTTTTTACATTCTTGACAGATACATTATGTTAGATTTAGAAAATTTCGAGGAGAATATATAGCTTTTCCTGAGGGGCTTTTAGGGATGCCTAAAAGCCAGTAGCATGGTGGTATGAACTTTAACCCTTATTAATTTTGAGATTTTACAGCCTGGAAAATGGAAATGCTTTCTCTCAAATTAGACTTGTTTCAGTTCCATGAAGATCGGTGTTTTCCTGTTTACTTACTTTTCCTCTTTTCTTTCCAAGATGAAAAGTTATTGCAGTCCTTGAACAAAATTAATCGACTGGATATTATCAGCCTGCTGGAAACTACACAAACATCACCCAGCAAAGAACATGTTTCCCGTACTTATGCAGAGATTGAACAGACAATAGCCCAAGATCACAGTGAAGGTGAATGCATTTTTCACAGTAAATCAACTTGGCTGTTGAAATTTCAAGTTGAAGCGTGTACTGTGAGGATTGGATGAGTCAGTCCATTTTGCACTCTGCTGAATATTCCTTTCTTTTGATTTCAAATATTGATGGTTCTATAATTGAATCACTTGTTCTCTGCCATTGGAGAAAATAGAAACTGTTTCCCTAGTGCACTACCAAGGAAATTAGTGAAATTTGTTTTGACTATGACCAAGTGTTTGGATGTGGTATCTTGTTGGTGGGGTCAAAGGAAAGTTGCTTAACTTGAATATTAGTAGTAGGGAAACACAGAGACTGGGTACATCTAACACACTACCCTTTGGTATCAAGCCATAATTAGTAATGAGGTGAACAAACCTTGGAGATGAAGGTTTTCATTAATTCATAGAATTATACAGCACAGAAATGAGTTCTTCAACTCAACTCATCCATGCTGACCAAGATACTTTTCCAACCTAATTTTATTTGCCTGCATTTGGCCAATATCCCTCTATATGGGAGGCAGGGTTTAAAGGTTGGCACAACATTGTGGGCCAAAGGGCCTGTACTGTGCTGTACTATTCTATGTTTTATGTTCTATGTAAATTACTCCTATCTGGGTACCTGTCCAAATGGCTTTTGAATGTTATAATTGAAACTGCCTCTGCTACATCCTCTAGTAGCTTGTTCTATATACCCTACACCCTGTGTGAAGAGCTTGGACTTCTGACTCTCTTTCCCCTCTTTGTCCCCTCTCATCTTAAAATTATGCCCTCTATTATTATACTCCACTACCCTGAGGAAAAGACTGATTATGCTGTCCATATCCAGCATAATTCTATAAGCCTCTATAGACCCCTCAGCCTTTTTTGCTGCAGAGAAACAGTCCCAGGCAATCCAATACCTCATATAACTCAAATCCTCTAGTCCCAGCAACACCATTCTGTACTGTCTTTATCCTAATTTTATCCTTCCTGTAGTGTGGTGAGCAGAACCATACACAACATTCCATGGTATCCTAACCAACATTTCCCATGACTGTAACATGGTGTCCCAACTCCTGTGCTCAGTGCCACAGCATGCCATATGGCTTGTTTACCACCCTGTCTACCCTGCTCATTTAAAGGAACTATGTACTTAAACTCCCACTGTCTCGCTGTTCAACAACACTCCCCGTGTTCCTGCCCTGATTTAAATTCCCAAAATGTTTAATTTCTCATTTCTGAGTCAAATTCCATCTACCATTCCTTTGCCCAGTTTCTAAGTTGATCCACATCCTGTTGCAATCTTATGACTTTCTAAGATTCACAGCAGCACCAGTTTTTCCTGAGATCTACAAAATTGCTAATCATGCCACCTACATTCCCATCCATATCATTGTATGAGAATATAGATGGCATGATCAGCACGTATGACATGACAAATGACAAGAGCCAAAGCACCAATCCCTGCGGCATACCTCTGATTACAGGCTTCCAGTCTGAAAAATAACCTTCCACATCATCCTTTGCCTTCTACCATCAAACCAGTTATGTATTCAGTTGAGTAGATCAACTTGAATCCCATATGTTTTTGTGGTGCTGCCTGTTTGCAGCAGAGATGTGTCAGAGCTGGGCACTCCACAGAAGGGCTGGAGGCGGTGTGACCCAATGTACACGCTGGAGTTGGTGCTGCTCAGCACAGGACAATATGTATTGTGCTTGACTGCAGTCATGGACTCAGGGACTTGGGCTATTTTTCTTGTGTGACTGTATTTTACTGCTTTCTGATAGGTATTACGTGTGCCTTGCTGTGTTTTACACCTTGGCCCTGGAGTAGCACTGTTTCTTTTGGCTGTTATCATGAGTATTTATGTACGGTTGTATGACAGTTAAACTTGTTCTAATTTCTGGACCTGCAAAAGCCTTGCTAAAGTCAGTGTAGGAAAATCCACTGTACTGTCTTCATCTTCGTCACCTCTTCTAAAAAAATTTAATCAAATTCATGAAACATGATTTCCCACACACTGAGCCATGTTGACCATCCCTCATCAGTCCTTACCTTTCCAAATAGAAACATAGAAAGCCTACAGCACAACACAGATCCTTTGACCCACAATGTTGTGCCGAACATGTTACTTCCTCTGGAAATTACCTAGGGTTACCCATAGCCCTCTATTTTTCTAAGCTCCATGTACCTATCCAGGAGTCTATCGTATCCGCCTTCACCACCATCTGTGGGGCACCTCACACACACAGTAGTTGTTCTCCTACAGAGTTACCACTGCCAGTACACTTGAAGCATCTGCTTTTATATTCATTTCTTATCAATTCAAATATTGCATTCCATTGTCATTGGTGTAGGTCATGTGTCTGACCTTTGACACCTTTTATTGGCCCTGCTTCAAGCCAGCATCCAATTATTATTGCCCCCTTCTCAGCAAGTGACAATCGGTAATTTATGGCTCTTTATTCTCAATCAGCAACCAGCTTGAAACACACAGACCAGACACAGGCCAACATTCACAAACCTGGATGTTATATCCAACCAAAAATCACCTCACAAATAACTACTTATTTGGAATCCCTAATTCAGCAGATTACCTGAGGCATTATTGAGTTGACTTTAAAACACTGATCAAACCAAGCAACCGACACACAAAATGGAGAACACAATCTCTTCATAAATTGAAGTTGCTGGTGAACGCAGCAGGCCAGGCAGCATCTCTAGGAAGAGGTACAGTCGATGTTTCGGGCCGAGACCCTTCGGCCTGAAATGTCGACTGTACCTCTTCCTAGAGATGCTGCCTGGCCTGCTGTGTTCACCAGCAACTTTGATGTGTGTTGCTTGAATTTCCAGCATCTGCAGAATTCCTCGTGTTTGCTCTTCATAAATTGGCAGACTCTATCTCCTCCCTTATGGCAAGAACAAAGGCAATTAGCTTGTCTGCCTCCACTGTCCCTGATTCATTCGAATTCACTGATAGGCAGACTGTAGTTCTTTTCTGGCCAACATCCCCCACCCCCTCTTGATCCAAAGATATTTATCTTAGGATCACTATCCTCCTCAATTCTATTGACATGTAATATTCGATCATTTTTCTCAATAAATAAATGAACAAGGATAATGTTTTTTGTGTTATTTATATAATTGGATTCTCTTTATCTGGTTTTAGGACTTCCGTGAAGATCTGATCATATTTTAGGCCATATTTATGCAGAAATAGAGAAAATTCTACAGGGTTCACAAACTTTCTAGCACCACTGTAATGTGTATCCTCGGA